>NW_026576464.1:0-97860 GCF_028641065.1 Leucoraja erinaceus | reverse complement strand
TCCCTCTTTTTTTCCAAACAAGATGTCCAATTTCCCTTGAAAACCAGGGCTCTTTCCAATTTTTACTGTTTCCTTTCAACCGAACAGGAACATAAAGATTCTGTACTCTTAAAATTTCCCCTTGAAATGTCCTCCATTTCTCTTCTACATCTTTCCCATAAAACAAAATGTCCCAGTTCACTCCTTTTAAATCATCTCGCATCTCATCAAAGTTAGCCTTTCTCCAATCAAAAATCTCAACCCTAGGGCCAGTTCAGACCTTCTCCATAATTATATTGAAACTAATGGCATTGTGATCACTGGACCCGAAGTGCTCCCCAACGCATACCTCCGCCACCTGTCCCGTCTCATTTCCTAACAGGAGGTCCAGCACTGCCCCTCCTCTAGTAGGTACCTCTATGTATTGCTGCAAAAAACTATCCTGCACACATTTTACAAACTCCAAACCATCCAGCCCATTTACAGAATGTGTTTCCCAGTCTATGTGTGGAAAGTTGAAATCTCCCACAATCACCACCTTGTGCTTACTACTAATATCTGCAATCTCCTTACATATTTGCTCTTCCAATTCTCGTTCCCCAATCGGCGGTCTATAATACATCCCCATAAGTGTTGCTACACCTTTCCCATTTCTCAGTTCCACCCAAATAGCCTCCCTAGACGAGCCCTCCAATCTATCCTGCCAAAGCACTGCTGTAATATCTTCCCTGACTAGCAATGCAACACCTCCAACTTTTGCCCCTCCAATTCTATCACACCTGAAGCAACGAAATCCTGGAATATTTAGTTTCCAATCACAGCCCTCCTGCAACCATGTTTCACTGATCGCCACAACATCATACTTCCAGGTGTCTATCCAGACTCTAAGCTCATCCACCTTTCTTACAATGCTCCTAGCATTAAAATATGCACATTTAAGAAACCCCCCGTCTCTTCTTCTCTGTTTATTTCCTTTTTTTTCTTTCTCCTCTTGTGTCCGAGTGCTTCCCTTTTCTGCTTCCTGCCTCCCATTCTGTCTACTAGCTTTCTCTATTTGAGATCCTCGACCCAACCATTCCAGTTTAAAGTCTCCCCAGTTGCCTTTGCAAATTTCCCCACCAGGAATAAATTTTACTCAGATGCAAACAAGAAACATTGAGAAATATATTTTGGCAAATAATTAAATGTCCTGATTTTGTCCAATTAACAGCTGACAATTATCCCATTCCTTAGCTTGCATCTGAGTAACATTTATTTCAAAACGCATTGATAGTTTACGATTATTTAAATGGTAAATGTAGCTTCAGAAGCGTTTTCATTTTGCATGTTAAAACCCACCTGAGAACCATGGGCGATTTTGCAATTTTACTGACGGATTTTTCACTTTTACAACTTTTCATATAACAAATGAATAAAGATAAAACGTCAATAATGCCTTACTTTTGATGAAATGCAGCGAGCAAACGCGATAATTCCCGATATTTTCTATCTTTATATCTCCACGGTGAATGTCCGCTAACCACTTCCGCTGTTGTTGCCCCTTCAGCTCCCTCTTGTATTTACCTTCGTTTTTATCTATCTTCTGGACTGTAAAGTAAGATAACTGTGCCTCACGGTCACCCCGACTGGCACAGTTATTTACAGCTCAAAAACGGGCAGTTTTCGCGGTTTTTAACGGGTGTGAAAGTGCGTGTTTTCAGCATCAATAACATGAACCGGAATTGACGCTTGTACTCCAGTTGGATTTTGCGGTCACGTGGGTGAGGATCTATGCTCCAGTGACCTTTCGTGAAATCACCCTATTGGGGAGACTTAAACTAGAACGGTTGGGGGAGGGACTCAAATAGAGAAAGCTAGTAAACAGTGTGTGAGGCAGGAGGCAGAGAACGGAAGCGCTCAGACCCAACATGTAGGGGAGAAAGAAGAAAAAGATAATAAACAGAGAATGAGAGGTGGTGGGTTTCTTAAATGTGTGAGCAGAGAGACAGGGGGGTGTAAAATGAGAGTAGAAGCTATATGTAGCAAGGTCAAATGTAAAAGAGGCAGGCAGACAAATCCAGTGCAAAAATCTAAAAGGGCAATTTTTCAACATAATTGTATAAGGGGTAAGAGTGTTGTAAAAACAAGCCTGAAGTATTTGTGTCTCAATGCAAGGAGCATTTAGAAACATAGAAACATAGAAATTAGGTGCAGGAGTAGGCCATTCGGCCCTTCGAGCCTGCACCGCCATTCAATATGATCATGGCTGATCATCCAACTCAGTATCCCGTAATAAGGTGGATGAGTTGTAATGTGCAGATAGCTATTAATGTCTATGATATAGTTGGGATCACGGAGACATGGCTCCAGGGTGACCAAGGCTGGGAGCTGAACATCCAGGGATATTCAATATTCAGGAGGGATAGACAGAAAGGAGAAGGAGGTGGGATAGCGTTGCTGGTTAAAGAGGAGATTAACGCAATAGAAAGGAAGGACATTAGCTCGGAGGATGTGGTATCGATATGGGTAGAGCTGCGAAACACTAAGGGGCAGAAAACGCTAGTGGGAGTTGCGTACAGGCCACCTAACAGTAGTAGTGGAGTTGGGGATGGCATCAAACAGGAAATTAGAAATGCGTGCAACAAAGGTAAAACAGTTATAATGGGTGACTTCAATCTACATATGGATTGGGTGAATCAAATTGGCAGGGGTGCTGAGGAAGAGGATTTCTTGGAATGTATGCGGGATAGTTTTCTGAACCAACATGTAGAGGAACCAACGAGAGAGCAGGCTAATCTAGACTGGGTATTGAGTAATGAGGAAGGGTTAGTTAGCAGTTTTGTTGTGCATGGCCCCTTGGGCAAGAGTGAGCATAATATGGTTGAGTTCTTCATTAGGATGGAGAGTGACATTGTTAATTCAGAAACAAGGGTCCTGAACTTAAAGAAAGGTAACTTTGAGGGTATGAGACGTGAATTGGCCAAGATAGACTGGCAATTGATTCTGAAAGGGTTGACGGTGGATATGCAATGGAAGGCATTTAAAGGCTGCATGGACTACAACAAGTGTTCATCCCAGTTTGGCAAAAGAATAAATCAGGGAAGGTCGTGAATCCGTGCATAACAAGGGAAATCAGGGATAGTATCAAAAAAAAAATGAAGGGTACAAATTAGCCAGAAAAAGCAGCCTACCAGAGGACTGGGAGAAATTCAGAGTCCAGCAGAGGAGGACAGAAGGCTTAATTAGGAAAGGGAAAATAGATTATGAAAGAAATCTGGCAGGGAACATAAAAACTGACTGCAAAGGTTTTTATAGATATGCGAAGAGAAAAAGATTAGTTAAAACAAATGTAGGTCACTTCTTCCTTGCAGTGAGAAACAGGTGAATTGATCATGGGGAACAAGGATATGGCAGGCCAATTGAATAACTACTTTGGTTCTGTCTTCACTAAGGAAGACATACATAATCTATATTATGGAAATAGCAGGGGACCGGGGGTCAAATGAGATGGTGGAACTGAGTGAAATCCAGGTTAGCCGGGAAGTGGTGTTAGGTAAATTGAATGGATTAAAGGCTGATAAAATACCCAGGGCCAGACAGGCTGCATCCCAGAGTACTTAAGGAAGTAGCCCCAGAAATAGTGGATGCATTATTAATAATTTTTCAAAACTCTTTAGATTCTGGAGAAATTCCTGAGGATTGGAGGGTAGCTAATGTAACCCCACTTTTTAAAAAGGGAGGGAGAGAGAAAACAGGGAATTACAGACCAGTTAGTCTAACATCGGTAGTGGGGAAAATGTTAGAATCAGTTATTAAAGATGGGATAGCAGCAAATTTGGAAAGTGGTGAAATCATTGGACAAAATCAGCATGGATTTATGAAAGGTAAATCATGTCTGACGAATCTTATAGAATTTAGCGAGGATGTAACGTGTGGCTGAGGAACTGGTGCACGGGGCAGGGATTTAGATTCTTAGATCACTGGGATCTGTTTTGGGGTAAGGAGGAACTGTACAAAAACCAGCATTCTGGAAGGCAGGTTTGCCACTGCTACACGGGTGGCTTTAAACTGAATAAGGGGGGTGGGGTGTTGAATGGGACAGTGGAGGATGGAGTTAAAGGGAAAGGGTTTCTTAAATGTGTGAGCGTAGAGACCGAAGGGTGTAAAATGAGGGTAGAAGAAATAGGTAGCAAGGTGAAAAGTAAAAGTGGCAGGCAGACAAAACCAGGGCAAAAATCAAAAAGGGCCACTTTTCAACATAATTGTGTAAGGGGTAAGAGTGTTGTAAAAACAAGCCTGAAGGCTTTGTGTCTCAATGCAAGGAGCATTCGTAATAAGGTGGATGAGTTGAATGTGCAGATAGCTATTAATGACTATGATATAGTTGGGATCACGGAGACATGGCTCCAGGGTGACCAAGGCTGGGAGCTGAACATCCAGCGATATTCAATATTCAGGAGGGATAGACAGAAAGGAAAAGGAGGTGGGGTAGCGTTACTGATTAGAGAGGGGATTAATGCAATGGAAAGGAAGGACATTAGTTTGGAGGATGTGGAATCGGTATGGGTAGAGCTGCAAAACACTAAGGGGCAGAAAACGCTGGTGGGTGTTGTGTACAGGCCACCTAACAGTAGTAGTGAAGTTGGAGATGGTATCAAACAGGAAATTAGAAATGCGTGCGACAAAGGCAAAACGGTTATAATGGGTGACTTCAATCTACATATAGATTGGGTGAATCAAATTGGCAGGGGTGCTGAGGAAGAGGATTTCTTGGAATGTATGCGGGATAGTTATCTAAATCAACATGTAGAGGAACCAACGAGAGAGCAGGCTATTTTAGACTGGGTATTGAGTAATGAGGAAGGGTTAGTTAGCAATCTTGTTGTACGTGCCCCCTTGGGCAAGAGTGACCATAATATGGTTGAGTTCTTCATTAGGATGGAGAGTGACATTGTTAATTCAGAAACAATGGTTCTGAACTTAAAGAAAGGTAACTTTGAGGGTATGAGACGTGAATTGGCCAAGATTGACTGGCAATTAATTCTAAAAGGGTTGACGGTGGATATGCAATGGAAGACATTTAAAGACTGCATGGAGGAACTACAAAAATTGTTCATCCCAGTTTGGCAAAAGAATAAATCAGGGAAGGTAGTACATCCATGGATAACAAGGGAAATCAGGGATAGTATCAAAGCGAAGGATGATGCGTACAAATTAGCCAGAAAAAGCAGCATACCGGAGGACTGGGAGAAATTCAAAGACCAGCAGAGGAGGACAAAGGGCTTAATTAGGAAAGGAAAAATAGATTATGAAAGAAAACTGGCAGGGAACATAAAAACTGACTGCAAAAGTTTTTATAGATATGTGAAAAGAAAGAGATTAGTTAAAACAAATGTAGGTCCCTTGCAGTCAGAAACAGGGGAGTTGATCATGGGGAACAAGGATATGGCGGACCAATTGAATAACTACTTTGGTTCCGTCTTCACTAAGGAAGACATAAATAATTTGCCGGAAATAGCAGGGGACCGCGGGTCAAAGGAGTTGGAGGAGTGAAATCCAGGTTAGCCGGGAAGTGGTGTTGGGTAAATTGAATGGATTAAAGGCCGATAAATCCCCAGGGCCAGATAGGCTGCATCCCAGAGTACTTAAGGAAGTAGCTCCAGAAATAGTGGATGCATTAGTAATAATCTTTCAAAACTCTTTAGATTCTGGAGTAGTTCCTGAAGATTGGCGGGTAGCAAACGTAACCCCACTTTTTAAGAAGGGAGGGAGAGAGAAAATGGGGAATTACAGACCAGTTAGTCTAACATCGGTAGTGGGGAAACTAGTCAGTTATTAAAGATGGGATAGCAGCACATTTGGAAAGTGGTGAAATCATTGGACAAAGTCAGCATGGATTTACGAAAGGTAAATCATGTCTGACGAATCTTATAGAATTTTTCGAGGATGTAACTAGTAGCGTGGATAGGGGAGAACCAGTGGATGTGGTGTATCTGGACTTCCAGAAGGCTTTCGACAAGGTCCCACATAAGAAATTAGTATACAAACTTAAAGCACAAGGCATTGGGGGTTCAGTATTGATGTGGATAGAGAACTGGCTGGCAAACAGGAAGCAAAGAGTAGGAGTAAACGGGTCCTTTTCACAATGGCAGGCAGTGACTAGTGGGGTACCCCAAGGCTCAATACTGGGACCCCAGCTATTTACAACATATATTAATGATCTGGATGAGGGAATTGAAGGCAATATCTCCAAGTTTGCGGATGACACAAAGCTGGGGGTCAGAGTTAGCTGTGAGGAGGATGCTAGGAGACTGCAGGGTGACTTGGATAGGCTGGGTGAGTGGGCAAATGTTTGGCAGATGCAGTATAATGTGGATAAATGTGAGGGTATGCACTTTGGTGGCAAAACAGGAAAGTAGACTATTATCTGAATGGAGGCCGATTAGGAAAAGGGGAGATGCAACGAGACCTGGGTGTCATGGTACACCAGTCATTGAAGGTAGGCATGCAGGTGCAGCAGGCAGTGAAAAAAGCAAATGGTATGTTAGCATTCATAGCAAAAGGATTTGATTATAGGAGCAGGGAGGTTCTACTGCAGTTGTACAGGGTCTTGGTGAGACCACACCTGGAGTATTGCGTACAGTTTTGGTCTCCAAATCTGAGGAAGGACATTCTTGCCATAGAGGGAGTACAGAGAAGGTTCACCAGATTGATTCTTGGGATGTCAGGACTTTCATATGAAGAAAGACTGGATAGACTCGGCTTGTGCTCACTAGAATTTAGCAGATTGAGGGGGGATCTTATAGAAACTTTCAAAATTCTTAAGGGGTTGGACAGGCTGGATGCAGGAAGAATGTTCCCGATGTTGTGAAAGTCCAGAACAAGGGGTCACAGTTTAAGGATAAGGGGGCAATCTTTTAGGACTGAGTTGAGAAAAACATTTTTCGCACAGAGAGTGGTGAATCTTTGGAATTCTCTGCCACAGAATGTAGTTGAGGCCAGTTCATTGGCTATATTTAAGAGGGAGATAGATGTGGCCCTTGTGGCTAAAGGGATCAGGGGGTATGGAGAGAAGGCAGGTACAGGATACTGAGTTGGATGATCAGCCATGATCATATTGAATGGCAGTGCAGGCTCGAAGGGCTGAATGGCCTACTCCTGCATCTATTTTTTATGTTTCTATGTTTCCATGTTTCTATGAAAGCAATGGTTACTTGAAGTTAGAGAAGTCAATGTTCATACCGCTGGGGTGTAAGCTGCCGATGCGAAGTATGAGGTGCTGTTCCTCCAATTTACACTGGGCCTCACTCTGACAATGGTGGATGCTCAGGCAGGAAGGTCAGCGTGGGAATGTGAGGGGGAGTTAAAGTGTTTCGCAACCGGGAGATCAGGTATGTTAAGGTGGACTGAGCGGAGGTGTTCAACAAAACGATCGCCGAACCTACGCTTGGTCTCACCGATGTACAGGTGTCCACACCTGGAACAGCAGATACAGTAGATGAGGTTCGAGGAGGTGCGAGTGAACCTCTGCCTCACCTGATAAACCTGTCACGGTCCTTGGACGGAGTTGAGGGGGGGAGGTATAGGGAACAGGTGTTGCATCTTCCGCGGTTGCAGGGGAAAGTACCTGGGGTGGGGGTGGTTTGGGTGGGAAACGGTGAGTTGATTACTAGGTTACTAGGGAAATTGATGAGAGTAAAGTGGTGGATGTTGTCTATATGGACTTCAGTGAGGCCTTTGACAAGGTTCTGCATGGAAGGTTGGTTAAGAAGGTTCAATTGTTGGGTATTAATGGTGGAGTAGCAAGATGGATTCAACAGTGGCTGAATGGGAGATACTAGAGAGATACTAGTGGAGTGCCTCAGTGATCTGTGTTGGGTCCACTGTTGTTTGTCATTTGCATCAATGATCTGGATGATGGTGTGGTAAATTGGATTTGTAAGTATGCAGATGATACTAAGATAGCTGGTGTTGTGGATAATGAAGTAGTTTTTCAAAGTCTACAGAGAGATTTAGGCCATTTGGAAGAGTGGGCTGAAAGATGGCAGATGGAGTTTAATGCTGATAAGTGTGAGGTGCTACATCTTGGCAGGACAAATCAAAATAGGACGTACATGGTAAATGGTAGCGAATTGAGGAATGCAGTTGAACAGAGTGATCGAGGAATAACTGCACAGTTCCCTGAAGGTGGAATCTCATGTAGATATGGTGGTAAAGAAAGCTTTTGGTGTGCTGGCCTTTATAAATCAGAACATTGAGTATAGAAGTTGGGATGTAATGTTATAATTGTACAAGGCATTGGTGAGGCCCATTCTGGAATATGGTGTACAATTTTGGTCGCCAAATTATAGGAAAGATGTCAACATAATAGAGAGAGTACAGACGAGATTTACTAGAATGTTGCCTGGGCACCTAAGTTACAGAGAAAGGTTGACCAAAGTAGGTCTTTTTTCTTTGGAGCGCAGAAGGTTAAGGGGGGAATTAATAGAGGTCTTTAAAATGATGAGAGGGATAGACAGATTTGATGTGGATAAGCTTTTCCCATTGAGAGTAGGGAAGATTCAAACAAGAGGACATGATTTGAGAATTAAGGGACAAAAGTTTAGGGGTAACATGAGGGGGAACTTCTTTACTCAGAGAGTGGTGGCTGTGTGGAATGAGCTTGCAGTGGAAGTGGTGGAGGCAGGTTCGATTTTATAATTTAAAAATAAATTGGATAGGTATATGGATGGGAAAGGAATGGAGGGTTATGGTCTGAGTGCAGGTAGATGGGACTAGAGGAGAATAAGTGCTCGGCACGGACTAGAAGGGCCGAGATGGCCTGTTTCCGTGCTGTAATTGTTATATGGTTGTATGGTTGATCAGGGAATTGCGGAGGTAACGGTCTCTGCGGAAAGCGGAAAGGGGTGCAGATGGCAAGATGTGACTAGTGGTGGGATCCTGTGTGTGCTGTATGCGATGGCTGATGGGGTGAAAGGGGGGACAGTCCCTGTAGCGACTGGGGGAGTGGGAGCAAGGGCAGAGCTGCAGGGTACCAAGGGGTTCCTAATGAGGGCCTCATCTTGGGCTCAGATGTGGCGTAGACGGAGGAATTAGGGGATAGAGCAGGAGTGGGGAACCGCGGCCTTAAGGCTGAATGCGGCCTTCTAGGCCTTTAAGTGAGGCCTTTTGAATGAATCCAAATTATGTAGAACAAATCCTTTTATTTTTATTAATATTTTTATTCATCTTTTATTATCTTTATTTTAATCTTAAAATGAATGTATTTAAAATACCAAAGAATAAAAGAAGATTCACCAAAATAATCCTCCCCGACTAGTGAGTGTATGTACAGACGGTGTACCTTCCATGACAGGAAAACATGAAGGGTTTATTGCACAGATAAAAAAGGTATTATCAGATCCTGTTGATCTCATTTCATTTCATTGTATCTTACATCAGCAAAATCTCTGTGTTGAATCTACTATTTCAAGTGCCACTTTGCAACAAGTTATAAATATTGTTAACTCTATTCGTGCAAATGCAACCCGGCATGGTCAGTTTCATAATATGCTCAAGTTGGACAATGAGGCATTCAGTGTGGATTTGCCGTATCATTGTAAAGTGCGTTGGATATCGCTGGGACAGGCGTTAGCAAAATGGTTATCTTAGCGAGAACAGATAGTTACATTTCATGAAGAACAGAATCAGCAATGTGAATTATTGAAAGAAGGTTTCTATAGAAATACTGCATTTCTGTGTGATATCATGTCAAAGCAAAATGACTTGAATGTTTCTTTGCAAAATAAAACTAAGTATATATATTATATGTGGCAAAAAATCCAAGCATTTAAAAAAAAAACCTGTTTTCAAAACTCTTCTTCAAGATGAAATTTCGGATGAACTTTTTCCGCAGTTAGCGAAGGTCATTGATGAGCAGGAGGATTCATGCGAATCATTTGAAGAATATTCAGCTGTTATAGACTTATTAATTAAAGAATACAATGAAAGATTCACTGATTTTGAGAATCATGACATCACACTCAAATTAGCATTTCAACCTCACGTGGTGATGTCTCCAAGGCTCCTAAAGAACTACAGATGGAATTGATTGAGCTCTCTGAAGATGACATTTTCAAGTCCTTATTTGACGCTAAGAAAGATCTAGGGAAAAATGCAATAGAATACCCACGTCTTCGGCAACATGCATGAAAAATGCTTTCTTGCTTTTCAACCATTTATTGCTGTGCTCACAAATTTGGGCCCGTTTCTAATTGCGATGTTCCCGCCTTTTGTTCCAGATAAACTGCGACGTTCGATGGGGGGGGGGGGGGGGGGTTGGACACATTTCTAAATGCGAGATTTGTTTCACATAAACTGCGGCTTCGGAGCGGAAACGAAACTGCAGCCGAGAAAACAAATATTTCCGAGAAAGGGAGGGTGTTCCCTGTACAGACAAGCAAGGTTTAGCAAGATATCAACACACACCCACCCCCACCCCCCCCCCCCCCCCCCCCCCCCACACACACAGTAATAGAAACATAGAAAATTGGTGCAGGTGCCAGTCGGCCCTTCGAGCCTTCACCGCCATTCAATATGATCATGGCTGATCATCCAACTCAGTATCCCGTACCTGCCTTCTCTCCATACCCCCTGATCCCCTTAGCCACAAGGGCCACATCTATCTCCCTCTTAAATATAGCCAATGAACTGGCCTCAACTACCTTCTGTGGCAGAGAATTCCAGAGATTCACCACTCTCCGCGTGAAAAATGTTTTTTCTCCTCTCAGTCCTAAAACATTTCCCGTTTATCCTTAAACTGTGACCCCTTGTCCTGGACTTCCCCAACATCGGGAACAATCTTCCTGCACCTAGCCTGTTCAACCGCTTAAACATTTTGTAAGTTTCTATAAGATCCCCCCTAAATCGTCTAAATTCTAGCGAGTACAAGCCGAGTCCATCCAGTCTTTCATAGAAACATAGAAACATAGAAATTAGGTGCAGGAGTAGCCATTCGGCCCTTCGAGCCTGCACCGCCATTCAATATGATCATGGCTGATCATCCAACTCAGTATCCCGTACCTGCCTTCTCTCCATACCCCCTGATCCCTTTAGACACAAGGGCCACATCTATCTCCCTCTTAAATATAGCCAATGAACTGGCCTCAACTACCTTCTGTGGCAGAGAATTCCAGAGATTCACCTTGTCCTGGACTTCCCTAACATCGGGAACAATCTTCCTGCATCTAGCCTGTCCAACCCCTTAAGAATTTTGTAAGTTTCTATAAGATCCCCCGCAATGTTCTGAATTCTAGCGAGTACAAGCCGAGTCTATCCAGTTTTTCTTCATAAGAATGACCTGCCGTCACAGGAATCAGTCTGGTGAACCTTCTCTGCACTCCCTCTATGGCAAGAATGTATTTCCTCTGATTAGGAGACCAAAACTGTACACAATACTCCAGGTGTGGCCTCACCAAGATCCTGTACAACTGCAGTGGAACCTCCCTGCTCCTATACTCAAATCCTTTTGCTATGAATGCTAACATACCATTCACTTTCTTCACTGCCTGCTGCACCTGCAAGCCTACTTTCAATGACTGGTGTATCATGACACCCAGGTCTCGTTGCATCTCCTCTTTTCCTAATCGGCCACCATTTAGATAATAGTCTGCTTTCCTGTTTTTGCCACCAAAGTTGATAACCTCACATTTATCCACATTATACTGCATCTGCCATACATTTGCCCACTCACCCAGCCTATCCAAGTCATCTTGCAGCCTCCTAGCATCCTCCTCACAGCTAACACTGCCCCCCAGCTTCTTGTCATCCGGAGATGTTGCATTCAATTCCCTCGTCCAAATCATTAATATATATTGTAAATAGCTGGGGTCCCAGCACTGAGCCTTGCAGTACCACACTAGTCACTGCCTGCCATTCTGAAAAGGACCCGTTTACTCCTACTCTTTGCTTCCTGTCTGCCAGCAAGTTCTCTATCCACATCAATACTGAACCCCCAATACCGTGAGCTTTAAGTTTGTATACTAATCTCTTATGTGGGACCTTGTCGAAAGCCTTCTGAAAGACCAGATATAACACATCCACTGGTTCTCCCTTATCACACAGACGCACACACACACACACACACACACACAGTCACACACACACACACACACACACACACACACACACACACACACACACACACACACACACACACACACACACACACACACACACACGCTGTCCTTCAAACCCAGTGAACACTTTTGCCAACTCTCACTTCAATTCATCCCGTTAATGAAAACCAAGTGCACTGGAGATCTGAAATAAAAATCACATCAAACGCTGGAAACGTTCAGCAGCCCAGGCAGCCAATGGATCCTCGAGCTGAAACACTTCACTCACATTTGATAACTTAGAGATAGACACAAAAAGCTGGAGTAACTCAGCGGGACAGGCAGCATCTCTGGAGAGAGATAACTCAGAAACTGATAACTGATTCTCTCCGCGGCTGCTGCCTGTCTCACTGAGTGTTTTGAACAGTTTCCAGTGTCGCTGCTCCGATTCTGCTCCTTACCTACTTCGGTTCAGGAGGAGACTCCGTCAGTGAACGTCCGCTGTGATCGCTACTCCAGTCCGCTGTGTGTCTAGACTTTCCCTCTCCCCGTGTCAAGTACTTGGATGGATTGCTGCACGTTATCCAATAAGGTTCAAGATGTGTGTGAGCTCACTTGTTGCCGGGTGACTTTACTCTTTACCCGCCGGCGTGATCGCTGGGGGACAGTTATACCTACAATGTGAAAACACACGCAGGTCACAGGGAGAACTCCGTACAGACAGCACCCGTAGTGGGGATCGAACCCAGGTCTCTGGTGCTGCAAGCGCTGTAAGGCAGTAACTCTACCGCTGCACCACCGTGCCGCCCTGTCTGGGGTCACCGGCAATGGACTGAATACATCACGGGGGGGGGGGGAACAAGATCGACACAAAATGCTGGAGTAACTCAGCGGGGCAGGGAGTAGCTCTGGAGAGAAGCAATGGGTGTGGATTCGGGTCAAGACCGTTCTTCAGACTGAAGTCAGGAGCGCGTGAGATACAAAGATAAGGAAGTGTAAGGTGTAAAATCTGAACAAAGGGGATGGAGATCAAATGTAGAACAGAACATTGTTAGCTGGGAGAATAGATCAAAGAAGCAAAGAAAGATAACATGTAGTATTCCGCTTATCTAGTCCATACACAAGATTATCCGTTGATCAGCCAGAGCTGAACACACTTCTCTGTATCTGCACAATGGTGCCTGTCTTGTTCTTCTTGTGCATCTTGTGTGCTGGTGGTGGGAAGATTGGTGAAAACAGGGCTGCAACCTGAACGCTCTTTCATTGACCCCATAAAATGTAGTCGGAAATAGACAATAGGCAATAAACAATAGGTACAGGAGTAGGCCATTCCGCCCTTCTAGCCAGCACCGACATTCAATGTGATCATGGCTGATCATTCCCAATCCACAATCTGATTCAGATTCAATTTAATTGTCATTGTCAGTGTACAGTACAGAGACAACGAAATGCATTAGACAACGAAATGCATTTTCCGTACCCCGTTCCTGCCTTCTCCCCATATCCAATGACTCCGCTATCTTTAAAATACCTCTTATTCTCGTTTTCTGCCTGTAGCGTGTCCAAACCCTTTATAATCTTATATGCTTCAATAAGAACCCCTTTCATCCTTCTAAACTCCAGAGTATACAAGTTCAGCTGCTCCATTCTCTCAGCATATGACAGTCCCGCCATCCCAGGAATTAATCTTGTGAACCTGCACTGCACTCCCTCAATAGCAAGAATTAGGGCTCTTAAATGTAGCATAGTCAGGGGATATGCAGAGAAAGCAGGACCAGGGTACTGATTGGGGATGATCAGCGATGATCACATTGAATGGTGATGCTGGCTCGAAGGGCCAAATGGCCTACTCCTGCACCTATTGTCTATTCTCCTTCCTCAAATTTCGACACTAAAACTGCACACAATACTCCAGGTTTGGTCTCATTAGGGCCCCGTACAACTGCAGAAGGACCTCTTTGCTCCTATTCTCAACTCCCCTTGTTATGAACTGATGGAGACTGATAGGAGAAGTGGGAAGGGGAAAGGATGGAGAGAGAGGGAAAGCAAGAGTTACTTGAAGATAGAGAAGTCAATGTCCATTGCACTGGTGTCTAAGCTGCCCAAGCGAAATATGGACATCTAAGATCAAAGGGGACATAGGAACATAGACAATGGGTGCAGGAGGAGGTCATTCGACCTTTCTGATTTAAATCATTTTATTTGAATTTCACAGCAATTTGCATAATACAATGATAACAGGCAGTGACAGTCAAGGCATAATTGTGCAACAGTATGTAAGCGATCCTCAAAGCCCTTACCCTTACCCACCTTCAACTCACCCGAATCAGGTCGGAACCAAACGGGGACAAACAACACTCACATAAAACACATCCACACAAATATGGTAAGATAAACGAAACAAAATGTACTAAAAAATAAAGAAAAAAAATTAAAAGAAAAAAAAAGATAAAATGGGGGGGTACATTATGAGCAGATAATATTTAAGTAATAAAATAAATGGTGGTGGGGGGGGAGGTGGGGCGGGGGGGTTAAGCGGAGAGCAGCAGCAGTAGAGCAGAACAATGGTGGAGAGCACTCAGTCCTCTTCCGAGTCTGGGGCCAAGTTAACAAGTTCCAAGAAAGGGTCCCATGTATCTAGGAATGTCTTGGTAGAGCCTTTGAGAGAGAACCTAAGTTTTTCAAGCTTTAAATTGTAAAGCACCTCCTTAATCCAGCGGGTGTGTGTCGGGGGACAGGCGAGCCTCCAGTTAAGCAAGATCAGTCTCCGGGCTAACAAGGTTGTAAAAGCTAGAACCAGTTTCACCACAACAGAGAGGTTGGTGTTGGGAGGGGTACCGAAAATGGCTGACAGTGGGTTTGGAGGAATAGTCTGGCCATAGGCTCTGCTTATCAAGTCGAAAGCACTCCTCCAAAAGGCTGCTAGCTTAGGGCAAGACCAAAACATATGGCTATGGTTGGCAGGAGATTGATTACATCTGTTGACTGGCAATTAATTCTAAAAGGGTTGACGGTGGATATGCAATGGAAGGCATTTAAAGACTGCATGGATGAACTACAAAAATTGTTCATCCCAGTTTCGCAAAAGAATAAATCAGGGAAGGTAGTGCATCCATGGATAACAAGGGAAATCAGGGATAGTATCAAAGCAAAGGATGATGCGTACAAACTAGCCAGAAAAAGCAGCATACCGGAGGACTGGGAGAAATTCAGAGACCAGCAGAGGAGGACGAAGGGCTTAATTAGGAAAGGAAAAATGGATTATGAAAGAAAACTGGCAGTGAACATAAAAACTGACTGCAAAAGTTTTTATAGATATGTGAAAAGAAAGAGATTAGTTAAAACAAATGTAGGTCCCTTGCAGTCAGAAACAGGTGAGTTGATCATGGGGAACCAGGATATGGCGGACCAATTGAATAACTACTTTGGTTCCGTCTTCACTAAGGAAGACATAAATGATCTGCCGGAAATAGCAGGGGCCCGCGGGTCAAAGGAGGTGGAGGAATTGAGTGAAATCCAGGTTAGTCATGAAGTGGTGTTGGGTAAATTGAATGGATTAAAGGCCGATAAATCCCCAGGGCCAGATAGGCTGCATCCCAGAGTACTTAAGGAAGTAGCTCCAGAAATAGTGGATGCATTAGTAATAATCTTTCAAAACTCTTTAGATTCTGGAGTAGTTCCAGAGGATTGGCGGGTAGCAAACATAACCCCACTTTTTAAGAAGGGAGGGAGAGAGAAAACGGGGAATTACAGACCAGTTAGCCTAACATCGGTAGTGGGGAAACTGCTAGAGTCAGTTATTAAAGATGGGATAGCAGCACATTTGGAAAGTGGTGAAATCATTGGACAAAGTCAGCATGGATTTACGAAAAGTAAATCATGTCTGACGAATCTTATAGAACTTTTCGAGGATGTAACTAGTAGAGTGGAAAAGGGACAAGCAGTGGATGTGTTATATCTGGACCTTCAGAAGGCATTCGACAAGGTCCCACATAAGAGATTAGTATACAAACTTAAAGCACACGGTATTGGGGGTTCAGTATTGATGTGGATAGAGAACTGGTTGGCAGACAGGAAGCAAAGAGTAGGAGTGAACGGGTCCTTTTCACAATGGCAGGCAGTGACTAGTGGGGTACCGCAAGGCTCAGTGCTGGGACCCCAGCTATTTACAATATATATTAATGATCTGGATGAGGGAATTGAAGGCAATATCTCCAAGTTTGCGGAGGACACTAAGCTGGGGGGCAGTGTTAGGTGTGAGGAGGATGCTAGGAGAATGCAAGGTGACTTGGATAGGCTGGGTGAGTGGGCAAATGTTTGGCAGATGCAGTTTAATGTGGATAAATGTGAGGTTATCCATTTTGGTGGCAAAAACGGGAAAGCAGATTATTATCTAAACGGTGGCCGATTGGGAAAGGGGGAGAGGCAGCGAGACCTGGGTGTCATGGTACACCAGTCATTGAAGGTAGGCATGCAGGTGCAGCAGGCAGTAAAGAAAGCGAATGGCATGTTGGCTTTCATAGCAAGAGGATTTGAGTATAGGAGCAGGGAGGTTCTACTGCAGTTGTATAGGGTCTTGGTGAGACCACACCTGGAGTATTGCGTGCAGTTTTGGTCTCCAAATCTGAGGAAGGACATTATTGCCATAGAGGGAGTGCAGAGAAAGGTTCACCAGACTGATTCCTGGGATGTCAGGACTGTCTTATGAAGAAAGACTGGATAGACTTGGTTTATACTCTCTAGAATTTAGGAGATTGAGAGGGGATCTTATAGAAACTTACAAAATTCTTAAGGGGTTGGACAGGCTAGATGCAGGAAGATTGTTGTTCCCGATGTTGGGGAAGTGCAGAACAAGTTGTCACAGTTTAAGGATAAGGGGGAGATCTTTTGGTACCGAGATGAGGAAGAACATTTTTTACACAGTGAGCGTTGAATCTGTGGAATTCTCTGCCACAGAGGGCAGTTGAGGCCAGTTCATTGGCTATATTTAAGAGGGAGTTAGATGTGGCCCTTGTGGCTAAGGGGATCAGGGGGTATGGAGAGAAGGCAGGTACGGGATACTGAGTTGGATGTTCAGCCATGATCATATTGAATGGCGGTGCAGGCTCGAAGGGCCGAATGGCCTACTCCTGCACCTAATTTCTAGGTTTCTATGTTTCTATGTTGCAGGTGTCCCTAACAGCGGGGTAAATTCTAGATAATCTTGCATTTGTGTAGTGGACTTTGTGAAGGACTTTGCATTGGATTAGGCCATGACGGGCACATATGGAGGAAGAATGGATCAAATCCAAGGCAGAGTCCCATTGCTGGTCTGTTAGTTTCGTATTCAGCTCACCCTCCCACGCAGCTTTTAATGAGGTATGAGGTTTCAATATAACCGACCCTAACAAGTTATACAAAACAGAGATGCATTTCTTCTGGTTGGGATCTAGAGCTAAGGTGATATCGGTCAGGGTTTCAGGGGGGCGATTTGGGAAATGGGGGAATGTCTTCTTCACAAAATCCCTAATCTGGAAAAAACGAAAAAGGTGGGAGTTTGGGAGGCTATAGTTGGACGAGAGCTCCGCAAAAGACGAAAAGATGCCATCCTTGTATAGGTTTTTGATACTACTGATACCGTTGCTGTGCCAGGTTTTGAATGCGTGGTCTGTACTTGAAGGTTTAAAGATGTGGTTTTTAAGCAGTGGGGTCAAGATGGAAGGGCCTTGTAAACCAAAGTTTTTCCTGAGTTGACTCCATATCTTGAGCGAGAGGGACGCAATTGGGCCTGCACCCGCAGATGTTATAGGAAGGGGGAGTTGGGAGCATAGGACAGACCGCAACGGGAGATGTGAACTCGCCTTTTCCATGTGTACCCAGGTCGGTAGGTGGTCGCAATCATCATTCATCCAATACAGGAGTTTTTGCAAGTTAGCTGCCCAATAGTATCGCCTAAAGTCAGGAAGTGCCAAACCGCCGCCACTCTTAGGAGACTGCAGTATCGTCTTTCGGATTCTAGCCGGTTTGCTACCCCATAAAAATTCAGATATTGTCCTTTCTAATTTATCAAAAAAAGATTTAGTGATAAGTATAGGGACGTGCTGGAAAAGGTACAGGAATTTGGGTAGGACGACCATCTTGACCAGATTTATCCGGCCCACGAGGGATAATGGTAAAACTGACCAGCGGTCAAAATCTCCTTCAGCTTTCTCAACCAGAGGCAGAAAGTCTGTGCGGAACATATCAGATAAAGGTGTTGTAATAAAGACGCCGAGGTAGCGAAACACTTCCTCTGCCCATTTGAATGAGGTTAAAGAGCGAGGGAGCTGCTTAACCAATGAGTTAATCGGTAATAGCTCACTCTTTTGGTAGTTAAGTTTATAACCAGAAAACGCGCCAAATTGTTCTAAAATATCCGTAATCACAGGGAGAGAGCTGACTGGGTTTGAGATGTACAGGAGCAGGTCATCCGCATACAATGAGACTTTATGAGTTGTGTCGAACCGTGTAATACCTTTAAAGCCCTTCTCTAAGTGTAACCAGACCGCCAAGGGCTCTATCGCGACAGCAAACAGCGGTGGTGATAACGGGCAACCCTGTCTGGTGCCTCTCTGAAGGGGGAAGTGGGGCGACAGTGTGACGTTTGTTTGTACTGAGGCCACCGGGGACGAGTATAATAGACTGACCCAAAGAATAAAACTGTTACCGAGGCCAAACCTGTCCATCGCCTCATATAGGTACCTCCACTCCACCCTGTCGAAAGCTTTTTCCGGGGGCTCACTACTCGTTGAATCGATGATGTTAAGGAGACGCCTAGTATAGTGGGAAGACTATCGGCCTGGTATGTTTGGTCTAACGAGATAATAGAGGGCATCACTCGTTGAAGACGGAGCGCAAGGGCTTTAGAGAGGATTTTGAGGTCCACATTCAGGAGTGAAATTGGTCTATAGCTACTACAAAGCAGGGGATCTTTCTCCTTTTTAAGAATTAGGGAGATAGTAGCCCACGACAAGGTGGGCGGTAGGCGACGATGTAGAAACGCCTCATTGTACATATCTCTCAGGACTGGTGCGAGGAGAGCAGAGAAAGCTTTGTAATATTCTACAGTGAAGCCATCAGGGCCGGGTGACTTTCCGCTTTGCAGCGATGTGATGGCTGCTTGGACCTCAGCAACAGTTATGGGACCACCCAACATTCGACCTTTCGAGCCAGCTCTGCCATTTAATATGATCATGGCTGATCATCCACAATCAGTACTCTATTCTTGCTTTCTCCCCATATCCCTTGATTCCGTTAGCCCCAAGAGCTATATCTAACATCCCCCACATCACATTGGGTTTTGTAAACATAACACTTTAATGATCAAATCCTCAATAAATGTCCACGTGACCAGATTCCCCAAACATGTGGGAACCCCATTTCCCACCTTACTGCTTTAGTGCAATCCAAAGACAAGGCCTGTGTGTGGTCTTCCACTTCATGGCGATGGCAGCAGATACTGACCCCCTTGACCTGACACAGAATAGTTATTTAGAGATACAGCCTGGAAACGGTGTGTGTGTGTGTGTGTGTGTGTGTGTGTGTGTGTGAAATGTGCGTGTGTGATGTGAGAGTGTGGTGTGGGTGCGTGTGTGTTTGTGTGTGTGTGTGTGTGTGTGTGTGTGTGTGTGTGTGGGTGGGGTGTGCGTGGGTGTGCGTGTGTGCGAGTGTGATGTGAGAGTGTGGTGTGGGTGTGTGTTTGTGGTCTCCGGCACTGGACTGGATCCATCACGGGGAGGGGGGGGGGGGTGTGGACACGTTTTCTGCGAGATCTGTTTCACATAAACTGCGAGCCCAGATTGGAAACGAAACTGCAGCCGAGAAAACAAATATTTCCGAAAAAGGGAGGGTGTTTCCTGTATACACGAGCTAGGTTTAGCAACATAACACACACACACACACGCGCGCGCTCACACACACACTCACAGTCACACACACAGTCACACACACAGTCACACACACACAGTCACACACACACACAGTCACACACACAGTCACACACACAGTCACACACCTGCTGCCCTGGTCGATCAAACCCAGTGAACACTTTTGCCAACTCTCACTTCAATTCATCCCGTTAATGAAAACCAAGTGCACTGGAGATCTGAAATAAAAATCACATCAAACGCTGGAAACATTCAGCAGCCCAGGCAGCCAATGGATCCTCGAGCTGAAACACTTCACTCACATTTGATAACTTAGAGATAGACACAAAAAGCTGGAGTAACTCAGCGGGACAGGCAGCATCTCTGGAGAGAGGTAACTCAGAAACTGATAACTGATTCTCTCCGCGGCTGCTGCCTGTCTCACTGAGTGTTTTGAACAGTTTCCAGTGTCGCTGCTCCAATTCTGCTCCTTACCTACTTCGGTTCAGGAGGAGACTCCGTCAGTGAACGTCCGCTGTGATCGCTACTCCAGTCCGCTGTGTGTCTGGACTTTCCCTCTCCCCGTGTCAAGTACTTGGATGGATTGCTGCACGTTATCCAATAAGGTTCAAGATGTGTGTGAGCTCACTTGTTGCCGGGTGACTTTACTCTTTACCCGCCGGCGTGATCGCTGGAGGACAGTTATACCTACAATGTGAAAACCCACGCAGGTCACATGGAGAACTCCGTACAGACAGCACCCGTAGTCGGGATCGAACCAAGGTCTCTGGTGCTGCGCCGAGTGACTTTACTCTTTACCCGGGAGCTGTGAGGCTGAGACAGCGCGGAAACATAGAGCGCTAGGGGACAGTTCTACAATGGTATATATTGGTTGGATTTGAGGTAATTAGCTACAGGGTGAGGCTGCACAACATGGATTGTTTACTCCGGAATTTTGGATGTTGAGAGGAGACCTGGTAAAATGATGTGGCATAGATAGGGTAGACAGCAGGAACATTTACCCTGGATGGGAATGTCAAATACTAGATGTCATAGCTTAAAGGTGAATGAGAAGGTGAAAGTTTAAAGGAGACGTGTTGAGAACGTGGTGAATGTATAGAACATGCTGCCTGGGGTGGTGATTGGGTGTAGATAACAGCAGTGAGACGTTTAGATAGGCACGTGGGATATCAGGGAGTGAAGGGAGATGGGATATAAGGGAAATAAGGTTTGGTCTTGGGCAACATAATTGGCCAATTACTACCAGTAGCACGGGCCAGTCAGAGCAGAAATAGGAGGACATTGCAGATGAATACGTGGCTTGAAAAATGGTGCAAGGGGTTGGGATTCCGATTTTTAGGGCATTGGAACCAGTTCTGGGGGAGGTGGGACCAGTACAAACAGGACGGTCTTCACCTGGCTGGAATGGAACAAAATGTCCTTGGGGGAGTGTTTGCTAGTCCTGTCGGGGAGCATTTAAACTAATGTGGCAGGGGGATGGGTACAAGAGCAGGAAGAAGCGGGGGGGGGGGGGGGGGGGGGGGTGTAAAATGAAGGTAGAAGCAATAGGTAGCAAGGTGAAAAGTAAAAGTGGCAGGCAAAAAAAACCAGGGAAAAAAAAAAAAAGGGCCACCTTTTCAAAATATTTTGTATAAAAATAGAAACATAGAAATTAGGTGCAGGAGTAGGCCATTCGGCCCTTCGAGCCTGCACCGCCATTCAATATGATCATGGCTGATCATCCAACTCCGTATCCCGTACCTGCCTTCTCTCCATACCCTCTTATCCCCTTGGCCACAAGGGCCACATCTAACTCCCTCTTAAATATAGCCAATGAACTGGCCTCAACTACCCTCTGTGGCAGAGAGTTCCAGAGATTCACCACTCTCTGTGTGAAAAAAGTTCTCCTCATCTCGGTTTTAAAGGATTTCCCCTTATCCTTAAGCTGTGACCCCTTGTCCTGGACTTCCCCAAACATCGGGAACAATCTTCCTGCATCTAGCCTGTCCAACCCCTTAAGAATTTTGTAAGTTTCTATAAGATCCCCTCTCAATCTCCTAAATTCTAGAGAGTATAAACCAAGTCTATCCAGTCTTTCTTCATAAGCCAGTCCTGACATCCCAGGAATCAGTCTGGTGAACCTTCTCTGCACTCCCTCTATGGCAATAATGTCCTTCCTCAGATTTGGAGACCAAAACTGTACGCAATACTCCAGGTGTGGTCTCACCAAGACCCTGTACAACTGCAGTAGAACCTCCTGCTCCTATACTCAAATCCTTCTTGCTATGAAAGCCAACATACCATTTCGCTTTCTTTACTGCCTGCTGCACCTGCATGCCTACCTTCAATGACTGGTGTACCATGACACCCAGGTCTCGCTGCATCTCCCCCTTTCCCAATCGGCCACCATTTAGATAATAGTCTGCTTTCCCCGTTTTTGCCACCCAAAATGGATAACCTCACATTTATCCACATTATACTGCATCTGCCAAACATTTGCCCACTCACCCAGCCTATCCAAGTCACCTTGCAGCCTCCTAGCATCCTCCTCACAGCTAACACACTGCCCCCAGCTTAGTGTCATCCGCAAACTTGGAGATATTGCCTTCAATTCCCTCATCCAGATCATTAATATATATTGTAAATAGCTGGGGTCCCAGTACTGAGCCTTGCGGTACCCCACTAGTCACTGCCTGCCATTGTGAAAAGGACCCGTTTACTCCTACTCTTTGCTTCCTGTTTGCCAGCCAGTTCTCTACCCACATCAATACTGAACCCCAATGCCATGTGCTTTAAGTTTGTATACTAATCTCTTATGTGGGACCTTGTCGAAAGCCTTCTGGAAGTCCAGATACTCCACATCCACTGGTTCTCCCCTATCAACGCTACTAGTTACATCCTCGAAAAATTCTATAAGATTCGTCAGACATGATTTACCTTTCGTAAATCCATGCTGACTTTGTCCAATGATTTCACCACATTCCAAATGTGCTGCTATCCCATCTTTAATAACTGACTGCTAGCAGTTTCCCCACTACCGATGTTAGACTAACTGTCTGTAATTCCCATTTTCTCTCTCCCTCCCTTCTTAAAAAGTGGGGTTACGTTTGCTACCCGCCAATCTACAGGAACTACTCCAGAATCTAAAGAGGTTTGAAAGATTATTACTAATGCATCCACTATTTCTGGAGCTACTTCCTTAAGTACTCTGGGATGCAGCCTATCTGGCCCTGGGGATTTATCGGTCTTTAATCCATTCAATTTACCCAACACCACTTCCCGACTAACCTGGATTTCACTCAATTCCTCCACCTCCTTTGACCCGCGGGCCCCTGCTATTTCCGGCAGATCATTTATGTCTTCCTTAGTGAAGACGGAGCCAAAGTAGTTATTCAATTGGTCCGCCATTTCCTTGTTCCCCATGATCAACTCACCTGTTTCTGACTGCAAGGGACCTACATTTGTTTTAACTAATCTCTTTATTTTCATATATCTATAAAAACTTTTACAGTCAGTTTTTATGTTCCCTGCCAGTTTTCTTTCATAATCTATTTTTTCCTTTCCTAATTAAGCCCTTTGTCCTCCTCTGCTGGTCTCTGAATTTCTCCCAGTCCTCCGGTATGCTGTTTTTTCTGGCTTATTTGTACGCATCATCCTTCGCTTTGATACTATCCCTGATTTCTCTTGTTATCCATGGCTGTACTACCTTCCCTGATATATTCTTTCGCCAAACTGGGGATGAAAACAAGGTTTTTGTAGTTCATTCCATGCAGTCTTTAAATGGTCTTTCCATTCGCATTATCCCCATCCACCCTCCAACCCTTTTAGAATTAATTGTCAGTCAATCTTGGCCAATTACATCTCATATCCTCAAAGTTACCTTTCTTTAAGTTCAGAAACCATTGTTCTTCTGAATTAACAATGTCACTCTTCCATCCTAATGAAGAACTCAACCATATATTATGGTCACTCTTGCCCAAGGGGCCACGCACACGACAATACTACTAACTAACCCTTCCTACCATTACTCAATAACCCAGTCTAAAATAGCCTGCTCTCTCGTTTGGTTCCTCTACTGTTGATTTTAGATAACTATCCTGCATACATTCCAAGAAATCCTCTTCCTCAGCACCCCTGCCAATTTGATTCACCCAATCTATATGTAGATTGAAGTCACCCATTATAACTGCTTTGCCTTTGTCGCAAGCATTTCTAATTTCCTGTTTGATACCATCTCCAACTTCACTACTACTGTTCGGTGGCCTGTACACAACACCCACCAGCGTTTTCTGCCCCTTATTGTTTCGCAGCTCTACCCATACCGATTCCACATCCTCCAAACTAATGTCCTTCCTTTCCATTGCATTAATCTCCTCTCTAACCAGCAACACTAACCCCCCCTCCTTTTCCTTTCTCTCTATCCCTCCTGAATATTGAATATCCCTGGATGTTCAGCTCCCAGCCTTGGTCACCCTGGAGCCATGTCTCCGTGATCCCAACTATATCATAATCATTAATGGCTATCTGCACATTCAACTCATCCACCTTATTACGATACTCCTTGCATTGAGACACAAAAGCCATTCAGGCTTGTTTTTACAACACTCTTACCCCTTATACAATTATGTGAAAAGTGGCCCTTTTTGATTTTTTGCCCCTGGGGCTTTTTTTTTGGCTGCCTGCCCACTTTTACCTTTGGCCACCTTTCTACTACTATTGCTTCTACCCTTCATTTTACACCCCCCTGCCCCCTCTGCTATTGTACCCATCCCCCTGCCACATTAGTTTTAAATCCTCCCGACAGCACTAGCAAACACTCCCCCAAGGACATTGGTTCCATTCAGCCCAGGTGAAAACGACCGTCCTGTTTGTACTGGTCCCACCTCCCCCAGAGCGGTTTCCAATGCCCTAAAAATTGTGAATCCCTCCCCCTTGCACCATTTTTCAATAGCCCACGTATTCATCTGCACTATCCTCCTATTTCTGCTCTGACTGGCCCGTGGTACTGGTAGTAATCCAGAGATTATTACCTTTGAGGTCCTACTTTTAAGCTTATCTCCTAGCTCCCTAAAATTCATCCTGTAGGACCTCATCCCTTTTTTTACCTCGATCATTGGTGCCAATATGCACCCTGACAAAGGGCTGTTCACCCTCCCCCTCCCAAATGTTCTGCATCCGTTCAGGTGACATCCCTGAACCCTTGCACCAATGGAGGCAACATACCCATCCTGGATTCTCGTTTTTTGCAGCCGCAGAAATGCCTATCTATTTCCTCCAATTGATCCACTATTACTACTGCCCTGCAATCCCCCCCCATTACCACACCCCACCCCCGTCCACTCTCCCCCCCCCCTCCTCCCCCCCCCCCCCCCCCCCCCCCCCCCCCCCCATGTGCCGCAGAGCCACCCATGGTGCCATGAACTTGGCTGCTGCTGTCATTGCCATGATGAGCATCTCCCTCAACAGTATCCCAAATGGCATACCTGTTTTTTAGGAGGGAGATGACCGCAGGGGACTCCTGCACTACCTGCCTACTGCTTTGCTGGCTATTGGCCACCCGTTCCCTTTCTGTTCTCTTACCTTTTACCTGCGGTGTGACCAACTCACTGTACGTGCTATCCACGACTTTCTCAGCATCGTGGATGCTCCAGTATGAATGCAGCCGCAGTATAAGGGGCAAGAGCGTTGTAAAAAAGCCTGAGCCTGAAGGTTTTTGTGGTCTCAATGTAAGGAGTATTCGTAATAGGTGGATTGAGTTGAACGGGAGATAACCCTTAATGATTATGATCTAGTTGGGATCATGGGAGACAGATGGCTCCAGGGTGGCCAAGGCTGGGAGCTGAACATCTGAGGGGGATATTCAATATTCAAGGAGGGATAGAGAGAAAAGGAAAAGGAGGTGGGTAGTGTTGCTGTTAGAGAGGAGATTAACGCAAGGAAAAGGAAGGGGCATTATTTTGGAGGTGTGGAATCGGAATGGGTAGGAGCTGCGAAACACTAAGGCGGCAGAAACACGCCTGGTGGGAGTTGTGTACAGGCCACCTAACAGTAGTAGTGGAAGTTGGAGATGGTATCAAACAAGAAATTAGAAATGCGTGCGACAAAGGCAAAGCAGTTATAATGGGTGACTTCAATCTACATATAGATTGGGTGAATCAAATTGGCAGGGGTGCTGAGGAAGAGGATTTCTTGGAATGTATGCGGGATATGTTATCTAAATCAACATGTAGAGGAACCACTGAGAGAGCTGGCTATATTAGACTTGGGATTGAGTAATGAGGAAGGGTTAGTTAATAGTCTTGTTGTGCGTGGCCCCTTGGGCAAGAGTGACCATATATGGTTGAGTTTCTTCATTAGGATAGAGAGTGACATTGTTAATTTCAGAAACAATGGTTTTGAACTGAAAGAAAGGTAACTTTGAGGGTATGAACGTGAATTGGCCAAGATTGACTGGCAGTTAATTCTAAAAGGGTTGACGGTGGATATGCAATGGGAAGGCATTTAAAGACTGCATGGATGAAGTACAAAAATTGTTCATCCCAGTTTGGCAAAAGAATAAATCAGGGAAGGTAGTGCATCCATGGATAACAAGGGAAATCAGGGATAGTATCAAAGCAAAGGATGAGTGCGTACAAACTAAGCCAGAAAACAAGCAGCATACCGGAGAACTGGGAGAAATTCAAAGACCAGCAGAGGAGGACAAAGGGCTTAATTAGGAAAGGGAAAATAGATTATGAAAGAAAACTGGCAGGGAACATAAAAACTGACTGCAAACGTTTTTATAGATATGTGAAAAGAAAGAGATTAGTTAAAACAAATGTAGGTCCCTTGCAGTCAGAAACAGGTGAGTTGATCATGGGGAACAAGGATATGGCGGACCAATTGAATAACTACTTTGGTTCCGTCTTCACTAAGGAAGACATAAATAATTTGCCGGAAATAGCAGGGGGCCGCGGGTCAAAGGAGTTGGAGGAATTGAGTGAAATCCAGGTTAGCCGGGAAGTGGTGTTGGGTAAATTGAATGGATTAAAGGCCGATAAATCCCCAGGGCCAAATAGGCTGCATCCCAGAGTACTTAAGGAAGTAGCTCCAGAAATAGTGGATGCATTAGTATAATCTTTCAAAACTCTTTAGATCCTGGAGTAAGTAGTTCCAGAGATTGGCGGGTAGCAAACGTACCCCCACTTTTTAAGAAGGGAGGGACAGAGAGAAAATGGGGAATTACAGACCAGTAAGTCTAACATCGGTAGTGGGGGAAACTGCTAGAGTCAGTATTAAAGATGGGATAGCAGCACATTTGGAAAGTGGTGAAATCATTGGACAAAAAGTCAGCATGGATTTACGACAAGGTAAATCATGTCTGACGAATCTTATAGAATTTTTCGAGGATGTAACTAGTAGCAGTGGATAGGGAGAGAACCAGGGATGTGGTGTATCTGGACTTCCAGAAGGCTTCGACAAGGTCCCACATAAGAGATTAGTATACAAACTTAAAGCACATGGCATTGGGGGTTCAGTATTGGTGTGGATAGAGAACTGGCTGGCAAACAGGAAGCAAAGAGTTGGAGTAAACGGGTCCTTTTCACAATGGCAGGCAGTGACTAGTGGGGTACCGCAAGGCTCAGTAATGGGACCCCAGCTATTTACAATATATAATTAATGATCTGGATGAGGGACTTGAAGGCAATGTCTCCAAGTTTGCGGATGACACTAAGCTGGGGGGGCAGTGTTAGCTGTGAGGAGGATGCTAGGAGACTGCAAGGTGACTTGGATAGGCTTGGGTGAGTGGGCAAAAATTTGGCAGATGCAGTATAAGTGTGGATAAATGTGAGGTTATCCATTTTGGTGGCAAAAAAAAACGGGAAAGCAGATATTATCTAAATGGTGGCCGATTGGGGAAAGGGGGAGAGGTGATTGCAGCGAGACCTGGGTGTCATGGTACACCAGTCATTGAAGGTAGGCATGCAGGTGCAGCAGGCAGTAAAGAAAGCAAATGGTATGTTGGCTTTCATTGCAAAAGGATTTGAGTATAGGAGCAGGGAGGTTCACTGCAGTTGTACAGGGTCTTGGTGAGACCACACCTGGAGTATTGCGTACAGTTTTGGTCTCCAAATCTGAGGAAGGACATTATTGCCATAGAGGGAGTGCAGAGACGGTTCACCAGACTGATTTCTGGGATGTCAGGACTGTCTTATGAAGAAAGACTGGGCATCCTCTATGGAAAACTGTTACAAGAAATTCTAAAATTGAAAATCTAAATAACAATATGAGTGAAGTTGATTAGACCAAGCAAATATATTACCCCCAGCTGTTGAAACACCGGTAATCTCCTGAGGGCTCAGTGCGGCGACGGTCATCAAGACGTATTTAAACCTCCTGACCGTCTCAACTTATAAATAGGATGGGGAGAATGAAGTGGGCGCATTGTGGCGCATGTGCGGAGCTCTTCTAGAGTGTGAGCAATGCGCAGGGGACCATTCCGGAGTGGCGCATGTGCGAAGTATGTCGGGGCGGGAAAAGCCTGACAGAATCAGCCATGTTTGTCAGGCGGTTTCCTGAGTTTGTGTATTGCCGAAATAAGTTTCTTAAAGCTTAAATAAAGTTAAGTTAATTACGAGTAGTGAAAAGTTTCATTTTATCTCACAACAGAACTGTTTTTCACTGACTGGGTGACTCCTGGCAATGTGGCCATTTTCGGGGCCTGGCGGAGTAGACCCTTGGTTGCCAGGAGGTGGTGCCTGTGTGGGGCAGTGGTGGGCTGGTACAATGGGTCAATGGCCAACCAGATAATTTGGTGTGATGCCCGGTCTTTCATCGCGTATCAGTGAAAGTAGTATCGACTGCACCTTCCACCCTTGTATGGTATACACCCCCTGTTGCTCCAGGAGTGAAAGTCAGATTCGATAGGTTAGTTGTCAAACAAACATGGGATCATGATGCTTGCTGGTATTTGTGAAGCTATGGAGTAACAACAAATATTGCAAAACTGAAACAATACAACACATACTCAAGTGCAATAACTGATTGAGGTAGAACTACACAAAAACACAGATGTGTTGCAGTAACTCAGTGAGTCAGGCAGCATCTGTGCAGCGAATGAACAGGTGATATTTTCAAGTCAGGACTCCGACGAAGGGTCTTGACCCAAACACGTTACCCAATGTCCATTCACTCACGGAGATGGCTGCCTTGCCCCCGCCTGAGTTACTGCCAGATTTTTGTGTGTCTCTCTTCTTCAGACTGATGGATAGCAGCCAGAATGCTGGAAAAGAGAGGTGGGGACAGGACAAACCTGTCAGATCAGGTTGGTCTGGATCCTAGGTCGGCGTATCACTCAGACCTCCTGCAAGTGTGACCAAGGTAGTAACTGAGGACAGTACTTGCTGTACAAGCCCCAGGAATGCAGTCAAATAATAACACAAGAAGTGAATATCATCAACAACCACCCAGATCCAACAAAAACTCTGCGGGTGGCACCATGTTTGTCTGAAGATAGGCAACAAAATGCTGGAGTACCTCAGCAGGACAGGCGGCATCTCTGGAGGAAATAATAGCTGACGTATCTGGTCGAAAATACAAAGGATCTCGACCCGAAACGTAACCCATTCCTTCTCTACAGAGATGCTGCATGTCCCGCTGATTAACTCCAGTTTTAGTGACTATTTTCGGTTAAAAAACCAGCATCTTGCAGTTGCATTCTGTACCATCGTTGGTCCGAACTACACCAAAATATTGTGTTTTCCTGCACTGGGTCATGATTGCCAGGAGGGGGTGGCTGTTTGACAGTGGAAGGTCGGTTGGAATGGCCATTGCCTTCCACACGTTTGGTACCTTTCAATGAGAAAGTCAACTAAGACTTGGATTCTCTCCAAATGTTTACATACCAGCAGTCCTCGGCTGACTGTAAGAGCTTCGGTTTTGGAGCAAAGGTCAGAAACAGACTGGGATGAGAGGCGCAAGAAATTGCAGATGGCGGGAACCTAAGCAACGCATGAAGTGCTGGAGAAAGTCTGCAGATCAGTCAATGTCTGTGGTGGGAATGAAAGATGAACCTTAAGAGTCAGGACCCTTCATCAGATTCAGATGCGTTTATGGCATATAACACCAGGGTGCAATGACATCCTTCATTTGCACCAAACTCATATCTGTAGTCCCATTCCCTGTCCTTTTTACCCCTTGGACCCTTTCCTATCCAGGTACCTGTCCCACGTAAGTGTGTATTTTAAATGTTGTATATTACCTGCCTCAACTACATCCTCCGGCAACTGTTCCTATATCAACCTCACTCTGACTGAAAAGTGCCCCTCAGGTTCATATTAAAATCTTACTGATGAGAGCGTCTTAATGTTGATATGCTTTTGGTGCGTGGGGGTCAGTGTCCATGATGACTGGGATGGGAGGGTCCACCGCTCTCTCCAAGCCTATGTGCGTTTTCCTTTCATTGAATTGGAATTGCCGAACCAGGCCGTGATACAACAGTTCAGGTTACTGTCTCCAGTGATGTGTAGAACTCTTTTGAGAGCATCATTGACATCAAATCTAAACTTCTAGGAAGTTAGACGCACGGCCTGCGTCCGTTGTGGTTAGGTAAACGGGTGTGGTGATAAAACCTTTTAGAACAATCAGACAAAAGGTTCACGCTGAATTCTTCACTACTCTGTTGGACCAGCTGACTGACGGTGCCGGAAGGAAACGGAAGATGCTGATTGTTACACCAAAGATGACACAAAAAAATGATGGGTGAGGAACTCAGTTATTGACTTTTCTAAATTTTAAAACTCTGCTTTCCATCGTCTCCATCCCTCCCTCATAATGTGGCTGACCAGTGGCGACCTATTAAGTAAATGTGATTCCATTTTATCTTTGTATGCCTTCATTGCCTCCTTCGACTCAGCGTGAATTAATCTGTTCCCAGTTTACTGGCTCTCAGTTCCCGATGGTGGTATCGGTTCCAACCGTTCCCTTCCATATCTTATGTTGCCTCTCTTTCCCTGGGCCTTCTCAGTTGAGGGGCAGTCGCCGAACTGAACCACAACCATGGAAGGGGTTGCTGAGGAAGAGCGTTTCTTGGCGACTGTATGCGGGCTCGTTTGCTAAAAAACATGTCGGGGAACCCCTAGCGCAGCCGGCTATTTTAGACTGGGTATTGAGTCCCTGCGGCCGGGTTCGTTCGTCGGCTTGTTTGTGCGGCGTGGAACCTGGGGCACAAGAGGACCATAATATGGTTGAGTTCTTCATTAGGATGGGGAGTGACATTGTTAATTCAGAAACAATGGTTCTGAACTTAAAGAAAGGTAACTTTGAGGGTATGAGATGTGAATTGGCCAAGATTGACTGGCAATTAATTCTAAAAGGGTTGACGGTGGATATGCAATGGAAGACATTTAAAGACTGCATGGCTGAACTACAAAAATTGTTCATCCCAGTTTGGCAAAAGACTAAATCAGGGAAGGTAGTACATCCGTGGATAACAAGGGAAATCAGGGATAGTATCAAAGCGAAGGATGATGCGTACAAATTAGCCAGAAAAGCAGCATAACGGAGGACTGGGAGAAATTCAAAGACCAGCAGAGGAGGACAAAGGGCTTAATTAGGAAAGGAAAAATAGATTAGGAAAGAAAACTGGCAGGGAACATAAAAACTGACTGCAAAAGTTTTTATAGATATGTGAAAAGAAAGAGATTAGTTAAAACAAATGTAGGTCCCTTGCAGTCAGAAACAGGGGAGTTGATCATGGGGAACAAGGATATGGCGGACCAATTGAATAACTACTTTGGTTCCGTCTTCACTAAGGAAGACATAAATAATTTGCCGGAAATAGCAGGGGACCGCGGGTCAAAGGAGTTGGAGGAATTGAGTGAAATCCAGGTTAGCCGGGAAGTGGTGTTGGGTAAATTGAATGGATTAAAGGCCGATAAATCCCCAGGGCCAGATAGGCTGCATCCCAGAGTACTTAAGGAAGTAGCTCCAGAAATAGTGGATGCATTAGTAATAATCTTTCAAAACTCTTTAGATTCTGGAGTAGTTCCTGAAGATTGGCGGGTAGCAAATGTAACCCCACTTTTTAAGAAGGGAGGGAGAGAGAAAATGGGGAATTACAGACCAGTTAGTCTAACATCGGTAGTGGGGAAACTGCTAGAGTCAGTTATTAAAGATGGGATAGCAGCACATTTGGAAAGTGGTGAAATCATTGGACAAAGTCAGCATGGATTTACGAAAGGTAAATCATGTCTGACGAAATCTTATAGAATTTTTTCGAGGATGTAACTAGTAGCGTGGATAGGGGAGAGAACCAGTGGATGTGGTGTATCTGGACTTCCAGAAGGCTTTCGACAAGGTCCCACATAAGAGATTAGTATACAAACTTAAAGCACAACGGCATTGGGGGTTCAGTATTGATGTGGATAGAGAACTGGCTGGCAAACAGGAAGCAAAGAGTAGGAGTAAACGGGTCCTTTTCACAATGGCAGGCAGTGACTAGTGGGGTACCGCAAGGCTCAGTGCTGGGACCCCAGCTATTTACAATATATATTAATGATCTGGATGAGGGAATTGAAGGCAATATCTCCAAGTTTGCGGATGACACTAAGCTGGGGGGCAGTGTTAGCTGTTGAGGAGGATGCTAGGAGACTGCAAGGTGACTTGGATAGGCTGGGTGAGTGGGCAAATGTTTGGCAGATGCAGTATAATGTGGATAAATGTGAGGTTATCCATTTTGGTGGCAAAAAAACAGGAAAGCAGACTATTATCTAAATGGTGGCCGATTGGGAAAGGGGGGATGATGCAGCGAGACCTGGGTGTCATGGTACACCATTCATTGAAGGTAGGCATGCAGGAGTGGCAGGCAGTGAAGAAAGCGAATGGTATGTTGGCTTCATAGCAAAAGGATTTGAGTATAGGAGCAGGGAGGTTCTACTGCAGTTGTACAGGGTCTTGGTAAGACCACACCTGGAGTATTGTGTACAGTTTTGGTCTCCAAATCTGAGGGAAGGACATTATTGCCATAGAGGGGGTGCAGAGAAGGTTCACCCAGACTGATTCCTGGGATGTCAGGACTGTCTTATGAAGAAAGACTGGATAGACTTGTTTTATACTCTCTAGAATTTAGGAGATTGAGAGGGGATCTTATAGAAACTTACAAATTCTTAAGGGGTTGGAGCGAGTGGTGAATCTCTGGAACTCTCTGCCACAGAGGGTAGTGAGGGGTTAGCCAGTTCATTGGCTATAGTTAAGAGGGAGTTAGATGTGGCCGTTGTGGCTAAGGGGAGCAGAGGGTATGGAGAGAAGGCAGGCACGGGATACTGAGTGGGATGATCAGCCATGATCATATCTGAATGGCGGTGCCAGGCGGTCTGAAGGACCCGACGATGGCTACTCCGGCACCTAATTTTTATGTTTCTCTTGTTTCTGTCAATGAGATGATGCCAGTTCCGCTGAGTACTCCAGCATTTTGTGTGTTGATCTTTGGACCAGCGACGAGCTTTGTGAATCATGGATCCCTCCGAACTTTACTCATTTGCAGTTTACCTTCATTGAGATGAAAAGCCTTGGGTGGAGAAATGTCATTAGTCTCTGCCCTGAAAAGCTGATCATTTCCTTGGAGAGCCCCCTCATTTCTAACAACCAGTCAGGAGAAGCGTCAGATGTGCACCAGTCTACACGCGCCGACAGCGACGATAGTCTTTCATTATGCACCTGACCAAGCTGCGGTTCTGCCATGCTGTGATGTTTGATGATTGCAGTAAATCACAACACACATGCATCGACACATGGACGTTGTTGTTTGATCTCGCCTCAACTCCAAACACTTGCCATGTATTACTTGAATTTATGTTGTACTGGGGTCTAAATGGTTGTTTCACCTTTACCGGTAAGCCGGAAAAAAATCCCACTTTACTCCCATCTCAACAATGTAGCAGTACGAGCTTCCATCTATCTCGCCTCATTGGCGCCGGTACTGGGTCTGACCTCCACATTCCTATCTTCGTCTATTCACAGGCCTTATCTACAAATGGGCCCAAAATATGATGGCGCCAAGCTCGCCTAAAGTCTGTCTGTTTTTACACTTTTTAGTTATTTAGTCACGTTCCGCGTTAACACACAAGCGATGCTATCTGGGATCGTGTCCTGGTATTTCCACCATGGGGGGGGGCCCCCGGGTGGGTTTGGTAGGGTCATGGGGAAAAGCTGTTTATCAACTCCTCACCACTCATTCGATTTGTTGCGCCTGCAGTTGTGATGTGAAGACTTACACTACTTACATTATGAGTCACATCATTGGTCTCCACCCGTTAGTTGGTTTTCTCGAATTTCTAGAATGGATTCCGCGCGGAGTCCTTTCATGCCACCGGGACTGATTTCAGAGAGTGCAGCAGCAGCCGCGCACAGAACTGGGATTAGACCACAGATGCGGTGCGATGTGCTCACATGGATCACTGTTTGACAGCTCCGGCGGGTGGGCCCTGGCGATCAAACCATAGTGGAGCTGTGGTGGTTTGGGGAGCTACAGGCTTTGTGGTGAAGCCCCCCCCAACCAGAGCTGAATGAACATCGCGGAAAGGACTGTTATATCAAACCAGTTCGGCCATGTGGACTTCAGGAAGCCGTGGTCTCCGTTAAGACTGTGGGCACTTTTGGAAGCCCCAAGCGCTGAGGGTGTCTTTCCGTTCCAACGTCCGGAGTTCCATTATCTCGGCGAGAGAGCCTGAACATCGGGCCGCCCGTTGAGGAGACTGCGGAGGGCTGCGGAGGAGATCGGGGTGGTCTTCTGTGTTCACCGGGCCCCGAACATTTGTGAATCCAAAGGAGGGAGGGTGACTGAAATGTGTTCATGTTGGGCCACTAGCTCAGCATCTACACAGGTGACGGAAGAAAATTTTGGCGATTCTGACTGTTGTGGGGAGATAGATGTTTATGTTTAAGAATATTGTGTTCTGTGTTCCTTTTATTCATCAGGCTGTACGGTGCCCACCATCATTCATACATTCAAACTGGTGCCACTGGGACAATACAAAGGTCCACTTGTCTTGTCTCTATCTTGTAACGTATTTTCTGCTACACAAGCTGTTCTAGACTTTGCAGGGGATGAATAGCACTTGCTGCCATAAAAAGCTTCAATAGTTCACACGAATTCATGTAGAAAACTGGCCGTTCCTTCAACATAGTTTAGTTCCTAGTTCGAGGTTAGTGTGAATATAGCTAGGATTTCATTGTCAGCAAACGCGTACCGACAAATGCTGCAATTATTTATTTCCCGCACGCCTCGGGTATTGGAATACAACTGGTGGGGCAGGCTAGGATTTGATTTTCAGGATTCCCAGAAGTTGGTGCGGTGTCATGTTGCAGTGTGCTGTCAAGAAATTGGGCGGACCACATTAGCATATGTGTCTTTCAGTTCTGGGAATTGTATTATAGAAAGGATAGGGTTCAAGCTTGAAAGAGCCCACGAGAAAGATTAAACCGGAATGTTGCCAGGACTAGTGTGGTCTGAGCTGAAGGGAGGAGGTAGAGTAGGCCGAGTATCTCTACTCCTTGGTGATTGAGGGGGCTATTAATAGCAGTAATTCTTAACATAATGAGAATAGATCAGGGTGGATGCACAGAGTCTCCATACCAGGAGAGAGGGGAATCGAGGACTAAAAGAACATGCGCTCAACGGGTGAAGGGAGAAAGATTTGGAATCGGAATGGGACTGGGTAACGTTTTCAAACAGAGGGTGGTGGGTGTATGGCACAAGCTGCCAGAGGAGGGGAGTAGGGTGCGGCGGGAACAAAATCACAATGTTTAAGAAACAGTTAGACTTGTACATGGAGTTAGACAGTTATTGGGAGGGGTATGGGACCATAGTGCAGAAAGGTGGTGGACTAGTGTAGATGGGGAATTGTTGTCTGGTAAGTGGGGCCAACGGGCCTGTTTCACACTGTATCACTTTGAATCTAGGAGGGCTGAGGGGTAATCTCCTCACACAGATGTGTGTAAAATCCGAAGAGGGGAATAGGTATGACTGCACAGAGTCTCCCTCCCCCCCTCCCCTCCAGGAGCCGTGGGGACAAAAAATGTGGGTGAGATAGCATTAGAAATTAGCCATAGATTATGGGTTTAACGGAGGAGAGGGGAAAGAGGTTAAGAGGAACACGACGGTAACTGTATCAACACCAAATGAGTGGGCAACATCTGCCAGAGAAGCGTAGTTGAGTCAGGTACATTTAAAAGATATTTGGATATGTAGGTTCTAGGGAAAAGGGTTCAGCAGGATATGAGCAAGTGGGAATAGCTTAGATGGAGCCATCGTGTGGCTGGCAATAGGTGCAGGCGGGGCCAGGGCCAAGGGGTGTCTCTCCAGGGTGTATGGCTCATGACAGAAGTAGGGTGGTTGAGAACTTATTGTGCTGTGTGATTACGTATCACCTGCATCAACAACAGCAAACACCCTGCATGAAATACGCTGAGCATTACTCTTTCATTGTAACCATTGGTTGTTTAGCTGAGAAGCTAGGGGTAAATCAATAGGTCGTGATTCTCTCTGAAAACTGCACGGTGGTGACATCTGCACCCTACTTTAGAGATGCAATATGACTAGTATCATCATGGAACATAATTCAGCACCAAGGTTCACTTTTACTCTGCAGTCATGAACTACTAAACCTTTTCCTCTCCCTTCCAGCCACAGCCTCGCATGCAGAGTCCTCCTTCACAGTTACAGCCCTACCCCAACCAGGTTTCACCATCCACCCATATCTCTCTCCTCACCTGATGTGTGACCAGGGGTCTTTTCAGTCCCTATTCTAAGCCCCATCCACGGCGCTCACTTGCACCCACAGGGGATGACACTGATACCTTTCATCTTCCCTTCCACCATCCAGGCACTTCCATTTTTTCCGGTGAAGGAGCAATGACTTGAACTATATGCGGCTCAGGAGTGTTTCCAAGTTCCGTGATTTTAATTAACAATCGCTCCATATCCCTCGCAAGTGGTCTCCTGCACTGTTAAGGTGATCCCCAGCATAAACTCAGGGAACAACACCTTGCAGCATTCTGGGTCAGAGTGGAATCCCAACTTACGGTACAACGTGTTGGTCCGGGTCTCAGGATTCGGGTCATGCTCTTCGCCTCAAACACAGCTATTCGCAGATTTGCCTCTATTAATAGTTTGCATCAGGCGGCCTCCTTGCATTCTTCCCTTGTCCACGATTGGTCCACCCATGGAACTGTTACCACTCACTCAGATATACAACTCACCACACGATCTTACATCTCATGTCTATCCTACCCCGACACACATTACACTGACTATCAGGCAGAATTTGGTTAAAAGAGAAAAAAATGACCCCTCCCATGAATGATAAGTCAGGTGCCAAAAAGTGATGACTTCTTAGGCTCCTTGATAGTAGCTGACCAGGGTGTCCTGCCAGGGTGTAGTTCCTCCTGATATTGGAGGCTGATCCTGTGCGTGACCTTGTTTATACGCGGGGAGACTGTGCACCAGACAGCCACACAGGGCCTTGACAGATCTGGGTCCATGACATTTGGCGACATGGCCGTCAAGACGACTGAGAAGACCCTTTTCATGCGCAGCCTTCAGCCGCCTTCCAGCGTTGTGAACCTGACTAAAGATGCACGCACCTTCCTCCTCCTCTGGCGGCAAGTATCGCATAAAGGATTTGCTTGGTGCTCGACCCACAAGTAACACATGACATTATAAGATGACAGTTATGGGAATGACCGCAGACTATAATAATAAACCATTATCGATAAAGGCAAGGTTTCCAATACTGCTGGTGTTTAAATGATAAATACATATTTGACAAATGTACCGGAGTTTGCGGCCCAGACCCAGTTCTGGAACGATAAGGCGACATGATGTTAAGTTTAAGGTTGGGGCAAACTTGACATTACTTTTCAACTGACAACCAAAGGAGCTTGAACGAGAGAATGGGAAGCTGATGCACTGTGGAAGCCTGACAGCTTCCTTCCTGGGCTGGTTTTAGATGCACAAGCTGCAAAAACTTTTTCCCTATGACCACCTCAGCAGCCCACAACGTATCAGTCTTACCCAGTCATATTGGACTACTTGTTCAAGCTCACAGGGCCGTGCATAGGGCCCTCAACGTTGCCAACTCTCACACAATTCACCGTTTCCTCGCGATACAGTGATGGAAATCTCAGCATCCTGGTCTACCCACATGCCTGGCAGAGCAGCGAGTAGTTATACCATAGTTTCTTTTTACCTTTCAGCTAGCACTTGCTCATTGATCAAAGAAATGTGACAATCGGAGGGCGGGGATAGAGCGCGACGAGAGTGTCACGTTCTGTAGTCTAGAGGATACAGCCTTTGGTCGGGGAGACTAGGAGATCTTTGCATGGTTGATCTTCGCACGTTTTTATCACATTTGAAACCGCAAGGGTACCCTACAAACTAGCTTTTTATATCTGGGACTACCAGTTGTGTGCAATTATTTTAACAAGCTATTCTACTTTCCCACGGTGTCTGGTTACACTTTGTGCGCTGGCTTGATTATAAGACTGATAGTCTCTCTCAACCAACATTGTGTTAGTCATGTATTTATCTGTACTTGGTAATAAGTGACAATGAAAGTAACTAAAAGGTCCCCCTCATGCCCCCGACCCCACCCCCCTTTAATTTAAGTCGTCACCCAACAATGATATCATTAAATTCAGTTCCCAGTCCTACCCACATTAGATATTTACAGAACCCAATTTCACCACAAATCCTCAGTTCAGTTTCAGTTCTGATCGTCTTTGGCGTGTGAGGGGGAAGCGGCGCGATGGAGAAATGACACGTGCTGCACAAGCAAGAAGTACAAAACTCCGTTACTAGACAGGCTCGTTTCAGGAGCGAAACCAGGGCTCTCGAGTGCAGGCAGCAACTCTACGTCTGACACCGTGACTTGTTAACTGCAGTGGAATAATTACTATTTTGTTAAAAATGTTGGTGTGCAAACGGTACATCAATCCGTACTTCCAAAAATGCTTGGCTGGCTGCCAAAACACCGACATGAACACAACCCCACCAACTGAACACGGCAGGAAGGTTGCAACGAACAGTAACTGCCTCTCGCACTATCAAATTGCGTCCATAACAATACTTTAGTCATTTATAAACTTTAGTTTACGAGATTTATGGATAGGTTTTCTGGATAACGCCACCATTTAAACAGTGAATAGAGAAGGTAATCAGTGTACACAGAGAGATTTGTTGCGATTTTTTACACAGGCAAGAACAGATTACACACCTCCAACCCCAATGCGGTACATTCCCCATTAAGGGGTTGGACAGGGTAGATGGTGCAGAAAGATTACTTCACGCTGTTGGGGAAGTCCAGATACAAGGGTTTTTGTAATAGTTGTAAAGAAAGATGGGACTCTTTTGGACGAGTCGCTGAGGGAAAGCTTTTTTCACCCAGAGACGCTGTCCGCGCAACCTTTCATGGTCCCTTTCTCTGCCATATGAAGAAGGTGAGTTGGAGGGGCAGTTCATTTGATATATTTAAGAGGGAGTTAGATGTGCCCTTAGCTAAAGGATCAGGGGATTGGAGAGAAGGCAGGTACAGGATACGGGTGGATTGATTCACCATGATCTCATATGAATGAGACGGTGCCGAGGCCTCGAAGGCCGAATGGACTACTCGGCCACCTATGGTCTTGTTTCTATGTTTATGCTGGCCGCAGTGCGATACGAGGGCAGGGCATGAAACGCTACATTGGCTCAGAGTTTGCAACTCTTTCGTCAGTGAACACGACGACATTAGATTTACAGTGTGAAGTCAGCATGGACTTTACTATATAGTGGCCGAGCGGTGGGAGTCTAGCCCGCAGCTCGGGAGGAGCCGTGTGTGATCCCAGCCTTGGCGGCTGTCTGGCGGGAGCTCCATGCACTGTTCTCCCTGTCACAGCGTGATTCCCTCCAAGTTCCTCCGTTTTCTCCACTTCGCGGCGACACGCCATGGGGTTTGCGGATACTGTGAGTCCTGAACATTATGCTCCTTGACGGTGAGGGATACCACCTAAGAATAGTGGCCACCAAACATTGGCGCGGTTTAGAAAGCTATTTAAGCGGGTAGAAATGTCCGTTGAAGACGTCCGCCTAATACTTTTCCAACAAGTCCGACTGGCTGGCTCATGCGATTCACCGCCAGGTGTCCTCCCTCTTATCCCTGTCTCGCGCGACATAAGCTCAACAGACATTCCGTCGGTCCCAATCAAATCCCATCCAATCGATTAACTGATTATTCAAAACCTAACTTAAACATAAAATCTTCCTCTGTTTCACATCTGTGAATCCATGCCTGTGTCAAGCAGCTCCCATCACGCGCCCTCTTTCGCTTTTTTGTACAAAACCCCCCAAATTCTTGTCTGCATCTTGCTCTTTTTTCAAAATTAATCACACTACCCCGGTACCACAACCAGAAATGGATATTTTGGAATACGGAAGGTAACCCTGAACAACGCCGTTTCCGAAGCATTCTTCATACGGGCTCCTACAGGGCCAACAGCTCTACTTCCTTCTGGCAACTGCGCCCCTCCCCACCCCCTACAATGTGGCTCTCAAATAGGTTCTGTTTTTGTTATTTATTTAATACATTACCGTATGGAAGAAGCGTGAGTTCCTCTTAGCGTGCGTCAGAACACACACCACCAAGCCTCAACGTGACCCACTTCCACAAAGACTGATCTCGGTTAGTACCGCTGCGGGTGCCTAGTCTATATTTTTTAACAATAACTACAATCACACACACATGCTATCCGACCTGGTAGGATTTTGGTTGTAACTCCAAAAACGATCCGGCGCACGCATCCCGTTCCTGAGGCGCATGGCGTTAATGTTCTAGAACAAACGCGTTAACAGCCGAACAATATGCGGCACGTTCCTCTTTTGTTTTCGCTTTTCATAGGGTCCTACTGTACTGCCCCTTTTTCTTCCCCTGTCCGAGAACTTCTTTGTAAGGGGCTCCTTCTTTGTTCCGACTCCTTTGGAGACAGCGCTTGGAGCAGCAGCAAGATTTCCCGCTTACGGTAGGTGCAGTGATGCTTTGTTCCTTGTGTCAGCTCTAGACCCCAACGATGCCGTGCGTTACCCCCACCAACCCCGTCATAAGCCTTCGTCGCAGAGTGGTCTGTCTATGTGTCATTTCACGTTACCTTCCTCTCACCCTCCCTCCCCCCTCCCACAGCACGATACCTCAGTCGCAACTGCCGCGTCCCCTTCGACTATGTCGAAGACTAGCTTTCCGGCAGCACTATAACTTCGTGTATGAATCGTGGAGAGTGAAGTCGCATCTTATGTAGCTCCGCGCCTCCTACTTGATCGTTGAAAGACTATCTATGACTACCAAAAGTCAACACCGACCTCTACGATTTACTTCGACGTAAACCCACCAGCGAGACACAATAATACCTCTCCTGTTTTCCTCGTCATAATGACACATTTTTTTTACTCCGAGGCATTCGTCAGAAGCTTGAAAACTGCTATTACCACCCGGAATACTATTGAGGCCTCCGAGCACTGCGGGCGACTACTGCGCAAGATGCCGGACGAGTCAACGACCCTCTTGAGGAATCGTGGCGACCACCTTGCTGCACTTCATGAAATCATGGGGAAACCATTCTCAACCCCCATTAGATCGCTAGTGGGGAAACCCCTGTAAAATAGAGCTCTTCAAGCAGTGGCTCCTCGGGATATGGCGGGAGATGAAGCAAGGAAGGAGGGTCTGATTGTGCGTCATGACGGCAACATGCTATGCAAATTGGGGAAGGCGACCCACAGGCGGGAGTAGGCTAGAGAACTCGGACTCTGCAACTATGGTTAGGTTTAAACGGCTACCCACAGTTCCACTCGGACGAGGTTTAACATTATTGAATAGTACGTTGTGATCCGGAGTTCCCCGATGTCGGTGTGGACCTTTGAGGAGTATGAAAGCTGAAGTTTCAATCGCGTTATCTCTACAACTCAACAGAGCCACCAAACCTGAACAGCACTTCCCCAGGCTCACACACACATATAAACTACTTTTAGTACACACGACGATCCCACGCGCTGTCCAATGACTGTAGTTACCCGCATACTACCCCCGTTAGGGAAACACATGAAACTATTTATACACAGCCCGTCCATCTAAACCGGATATTGTACACCAATAAAACTGCTCAGTGACAAAAGAAAGCTGGCACCTGGAGCAAAGGCGAACGCGGATGAAACACTCCAGGGGAAGGCAGCATCTGTGGAAGCTAAACCGGAAATGGACAGGACAACAAGTTAAGACAGCGTCAGAACTCTCAGCAGCTTGGCACGCACTAACATACCGGACAGGGCTTATAAAGGGAAAATAGTTGTGTGCTTTCGTCCTGTTTCACTGTACATGTGGGACTGGTCAATTGTAATGCTGTTGAGTTGTCTGGAATTAAGGAAACAAAAGTTAAGGGTTAACTGCGGGGGAACTCCTTTACTCAGAGAGTGGTAGCATGTATGTGGAATGATGCTTCCAGTGGAAGGGTGGACGCAGGTTCGATTTTATCAATTTGGTATGAACTAAATTGGATAGGTATTGGACCGGGAAAGTGCAGATGCGAGGGTTTTGGTCTAACTTGCAGGGTAGAGCCCAGAGATGGGATAGGGGGAGAAATAAGTGTTCGGCATGACTTGACGGGCGAGATGGCCTGGTTCCGTGCTGTAATTGTTTAGTATGGTTAGATGGTAGATGTAGTCTTTACGTGACTGGATCGTACTCGGAACAAAAGAAAAGCTTTCGACCGGACCCTCTGGGTACACGTAGCACACAATCTACCAAAGGCGACCTTCTTTAAAGATTATCGCAGGCATAGTTGCTGCAGGAGTCTCAGCTGACGGAGTTGGTACCGCTGTTGTTGGCCCATAAAATACCTGCGGCATCACCCAGCAACAAGCAGTTCCGGCCACTGTGTCTCTGTGAATGGAATGCAGTAAAAAGGATGTTGTGGGGATGACATACTTCACAGTTATGGAGCACATTCACAAACTGTGCTCTGCATGTACATCAAGCACTGCTCCAGAAAACACATGTCGTGGCCTACAAACACAGTCTGTCCCACAGATGGCTTTTTTAAAATTCTTTTTTAAAATGAGTATGTGGAACACAACAAGGATGACCTTTGCATGCCCACCCCCCCCATTCCTCTTTGAACAACGTGGATTGCTAGCAAGGGCCACAACCTGCTATCATAAGTGATAGGCGCAGAATTAGCTTCATCCAAACTGTTTTACCTCCCGCCATTTCATCATGGCGATCTATCTTCTGCCCTAACACCAGGCTCCCCTCGCCGTTCCTACATACAACCGCCGGCCTGAAATCAAAATCACGAGCATCTATCCTGCTTAATAAACTTGTGAAAGCCTACACAGACTCGCAGCAAAGAATTCCAAATTCCCACCCTTGGACCTAACGACGTTTCACTCCGCCTTTTAGAGGACAAATCCTTTAACTTGGTTACATGCGGTGCCTCCTACGTGCTTCCTTTAGCCCCCCTTTTCAGAGTCTCTTCCTTTCATCGCTCCCCCTCTGTCTACGACCTATAGATCCGAAGACACTGTCCCACTTGTGTAAAAATCATTCCACTCTATCCAAGCCCTCACTATTCATGTCTCAGCAGCGGTTGAAGGGACAGGTGATCCCACCGCCCTAGAACACCGGGTATCCAAGATTGAGACTCGTTACAACAATGACGATCCAAGTTGAGAAACATTTAGCCGGTTAACATGGATCGGTCAGGTCTCGAAGTTATGGGACCAACGGGGCAGGTGGGCACTAGGTAGATGGGCCATGTTTTTCGCGTGGGACCAGTTGGGCCCAAATGGCCGTTTCACGCACTGTAGACCCAGGTTTAGTTGTCATTATGAATACATTACTCAAAGCCATTAATTTTGGACGTTTAGGCTTTATTCTTTATTGTGATGAGACCTCGGTACAGTTGAAACATTTTGGTACCTGCATGCTCTACAGCCATCATATCAAGACTGCACCTGATTGAATTCAAGCTGTCCACAGTTACGAGCTATAGGATAAGGGGAATAACATTGAGTGCAAGAAGGTTCAGTACAGTTGATACATAGATAGTCCAGAATGGTCTCCAGGAGGTAGATGGTTTTGAGTCAGGACCACTCTTTTGTAGGATAGGTTCGCGTGCAGATGTGAGGCTACAAGGGAGAAGGAAACCTGCCCTGAAATTGGAGGTGTGTTTTTCACAGTTCCTCTCACCCTCAGTAGCTCCAGCTTTGTATGGTGCTCTTGTGTACGGGGGACGACACCCCGGGTCTATTTTGCAGGGCCGGGTAAGTGACCTGGTGGTGTTGATGGCTGATTTTACAGACAAGTTAGTTATAGGAGTAGTGTGTGTGTGATTTGGTCAGCAGGTAGCGAGATACAGGAGACATCTTTGTTTGTGCCATTACAGTCAATGGGAAAACTCTACAAAAATACCAACACGGCATTTCCAGTGCAGAGCTGCACACACATTAACGATTCAACACACAGTTTTCCACCTTTGTTGCTGGTAGTACTGGCCGATGACGAACTTGGCTCCACACCCCCCCAAGCGCGTACTTTAGTGCGGGGCGCAAACGCACGTGTCTGCCACTTGATGGATTGTCGTGCTTCCCCTACCCCCCCCTGCCGTCGGCTGTCCGCACCAGCGAACAAGGAGAGTAAAACTGGCTGTTTCAGGCAGAGCGAGGGCCGCTGGGTGTGTGTGCAGGAGCCAGAGCCTTAGCGCCTGCTTGTGGTGAGAGTCAAGGGACACGGACCCTGGAGGGCAGAGGGGCAGTGGACACCAAAGGCCCTGATGTGGTTGAGGATTATGTAGGGAACCAAGGGACCTTGGAAAAACTAAAGTATTTTCGAGGAATAGAGGCGACAAGTGTCGGACACCCTGATTAGCTAGATCCCAAACCTTTAGGATTATGATGATCAGTTGTAGAGGAATTACCAGATTCACTGTACGCGTTATATACTCAATCAGCTTCTTCAGCCTTAAAGTCATTCTCCACAAGTGGCACAGCAGGATTTGAAGTAAGGCTCTGGTCTGGATTATCCCACAGCCATAGTATCCCCATACGGAGTGAAGGATCTTATTATACCACTGCAGTGCGCTATAAGGTGCACTCGACGAGATACAAGGTGAGGATTGTCTCTTTTGGGAATACATGAACGCTGATTATTTTTCAAACCACATTGACAGGCCTCAAGGGCAGGTTGATGATAAACAGCGTTCGTTTAAGTATTTGTGCTGGTGCTACCCATAGTCCCACTGTAGCGTTCAGGCGCTTGGCTTAAGGTGAGGGACCGATGGTACACTGGGTTTGTGGGGATGCTGAATGGCATATGAATACGAGGAGGTACATTCACACATTCCCTTATCAACACATTATGCATGTTATCGCAGTCACCATCTGCATTTCTCATTGAGTCGATCAATTTGGTATTGAGATCTGCAAGCACGAGTTACAAAATAAACTACAAAATATGCAATTGACAAGGCAAATCTAAAGCCCCATAATGAAAAGTGGTCTGAATCTGAAAATTCAGTTCTCTACCACAGTTACTGCCTGATCCTGCGGAGTTTCCCAGTGTTTTCAGTTGTTATTATCGGGAAAACTTCATCAGATACAGAACCTAGCTTTAAAATCTATCATGCAGAAGGAAGATAAGGAGAACTTAGAAATATAGAAAAAAGAAAATAGGTGAAGGAGTAGCTGTTCGGCCCGTTGAGACAGCAACGCCCATGTCCGATTGATCATTGGCTTCAAATCTACTCGGCAGTTGCGAGTTGGGTAAACTGCTGTTCTTTCTGTCATCACGGTTTGTTCCTTGGATTCGTCAGAGGAATGCCTTTTTAAACTTGTGGACTGGCGGGCTCGGTCTGTAACCCGCAACCCTACACAAACCATATCATCCCGTGAAATTCATCGGATTGACACTGGTTTTAACGCCTCTCCCTTTAGTGTGCACACCACCACACATTTTTAATCCCATTATAGAAGTCACCTTCCCTCAGCTCAGCATACATTCACTCATCTTATATCCACAGGCTCTGTTACGAGAACACTCTCCCAACCCTGTCCTATTTTCATGAGCCCGTGACTAAGATAATGCGATACAGTCAATACCGTACTGTGGACGTATTCATTAATTATACAAACAATTCGTGTTACCGGGCTTCTTACTCACCGGAACTTCCCAGCTTGTCTGCCATAACTCCTCCAGGTCTTGTGATGTCTCCAACGGTTGGACTCTTCAGAAACAAACAAAACACAACCAATAGAATTTTAAAGTCCCGTTTGCAACATTCGCACGCTTGCTGATAGTGCTTGTTACAACCCGCCCCATTTCTTACCCCATTATATCTTCTCGCACAGACATCTTTCAGCTAAATACTGATGACCTATCGCGGTGTGGGCGCGTGCGGGGTGGTAACAGCCTACCAACGCAATCGCGGGTATCAGCAGAAGGCATGGAGGATGGTATGTCACTATCGCCACGCTGCCAGAACCCAAGTCACAACCTTATCTCACCTTGTAAGAGAGATTCTTGCCACCACTCACAAACAATTGGTTCTATACTTCCACACATTGTAACAATGAGCTTCCGTGACTTACCGATTCCATTCTTCACCGTCATGGAATGACATTTCTCAGAACATAGACACTAGAGGGAGAGTATGGCCATTTAAGCTTCGAGCCAAGTACCGCCATTCATGTGATATGCTGATCAGCCCACCAATAAGTACCTGTTCTGCGCTCTACCATGTCCTTGATATGCTCACCCTAAGAGCTCTGTCCACTCTCTTAGACGCATCTAAGTGAACGGCCTCCACTCCTTCGGGGCCCGCGAATTCCACAAAATTCCTACCAGTCTGTGTGAAAGAACATTTTTTGCGTTTCTCTCAGTTCGACATGGCCAGTCCCTATTTCGGAATACGGGGCAATTCTATGTGCGCTCCGGTCTTGAGGTCCCCAACATCGGGAACATGTTTCCTGCATTAGGGTTACAATCCTTAAAACTTTTATATTATTTTACTGCTTAGTCAGCAAATTCGTTTCCCCCACTCCTTTCGACTAAATCCGTTGTCTCCCCCCCCAGCAATCCCGCGTCACGGGGGTTCGCGTCTCGCGTAATAAAAAGCCGAATGACGTCTTTCTTACTGGCAGCGCTGAACAAGGCAGAATACATGACTCATCAGTTAATGCGCGCGGATAGGGGGACTCATATCCGCGGTCCAGATTATCCATTAGAGTAGACTTGATCTCAACCCTAGGTCACTCTGCACCTAGCTGGCAGGGTGAGTTGATGTCGATGTTCTGCGACATGGGTTTCACCAGTCACCCCATTTCGATTTTTTCCTTTTTACAGCTCGTCCACACACACCGTCACATCTCACCGAGCACAGTGGTTTAAAAAAAGACAATTGAAGGAGATGATCAGCCAAATGTGGCCTCAGGATGTGCTGCTGGGTTGGATGGGGACACACGAATTACGAAGTGGCATTACGTTAAGAGGTTCTAGATAGACACAGTGATATGCAGGGCCGGAGGGACATGGACACGTCAGGCAGAGGAGATATTAGTGTATCTTGGCATCCAGGGTTCACCAGAGGTATGTGGCGCGCGAAGGGCCGTGGTCCGTGCTGTTCGGATCTCTAGATGCAGCCGACATTACAGGGGGCGGCCCCTCTTTCCTGTCGGACTACGACCGCGGCCACCTGCTACAGCAATCTCCCCTTTTCATTGCCTGGTTTCACCATTCACCCTTCTGAATTCACAACCATTCGCACACAATGGCCCTGCCCCACGATAGAATATTTCCACGCAAACTCAGACAAAATTTTCCCAGGTGACTAAGAGCAGTAACCCCCCCACTCCCCCTACCCGTTGCATAGGACAAGTCATCAGCGTTTTTGGGAACATTTATGTGGACTGTTGATTATTCAAAGTTCCAGATGCCACTGTTGCTCCACTCGGGTGAACAAAAAACCTTTTTAAACCCACTTGACCAACAATACAACATTTCATGTTCAACGGTCATCATGCAATTTGGAACCATGAAACATGGCTCTTTACCCAATATTCCCTCTATGTTCTCGGCAGATCCGCACGTTCCCAAATTCATCTTACACCTAGAGGACACTAGGTTTAAAGGTGACGAGGGGTAACAGTGTATGGAAACGTGTGGGTAAGATTATTTTTCACGAGGAGACGTGTGGGATTTCATGACATAGATCACAGACATAAACTAAAACTGTACCCTGTAAAAACTGGGTGCCAGGAACACACAGCCAGAGGTGGGGTGGAGGTGATACCCTGTCATTTGTCACGAGGCTTTTAGAATATAGACCAATAAACAAAGGTGCCGAGTAGGCCATTCGGCTTGAGCAATCACCGCAGTCATGTGAATCAGGCTGATGGAATCCCACTCAGTAACGTTTCCTGCCTTCTCACTTATCCCCTGACTCAGCTATCTAAGAACATATTAGCTCTTCTTGAACGATCCGGGAACGGCCACCTCCACCGCACTCGGGCAGAGGAATTCTGCTGACTCACACATCGTCTGTCGCGCAAAAAGTCTAGTCGTCTGTTCTAAATGGCTTAACCATTTTTCCTCCCCCCCCCCCATTTTTATTTTTTATATTTTTTGTTGCGCCTTGGTTGGGCGGGACTGTGTGTCAACTGTTTTGTGAAATGTGGTTTCGCCTCTTGCATGTTCAAAACCTTAATTCGTAAGTTTCATATAAGATTTTCTTCTCATCCTCCAACCAGACACACCTATTTTCAGAGTATACCAAGTCTTGGCCGGCTCTCATCGCGATTCAACCTCATGACAGTTCACACTAGGAATGATACAAGGAGGGAGATGACCATATGAGGTGGATGTCTAATCTCATGGAAAACATGTTCAGTACAAACATGCGGCCAACAAAGATTCGCCCTCTTCCCCCTGTGTAGTTTTATCTAGTGTGTTGTGCTCATAGCACTATAGCTCTTTCAATTGGTGCTGGCATTTTATTTAACTAAACATTGCCAGATTTGCTCTCCCCGCATCTGCGCCTTGCTACCCCTTGATTCGGCCGCACAAATCTGTCCACAATAATACAATACATTTGGAACGCAAGCAGATGGTAAAACAGTATTAAGCCACATAGAGTTATGGTCGTACAGGTCATCTGGTCCATTCAGGAAGATGTGCGAAGCTTGGAGGCTCAGACCCCTTAACCCAGTGTGGTCTGGAATGGGCACATCCGAGTCTTTCGTACGGCAGCACTCTTTGTCGCGCGGATACGTAGGGACCCCATTCAATTACCGTCATAGAAAACAGGCCCATGGGCCCTTAACTTGCCACACGGCCTAACATGCCCACACCCCCCCTTCTTAAACCTCCCCCGGAACCACCGCTACCTTTCTTCCTTCCCTCTGCGTTTGGACCCTAGTATTCTTCTACACTCACATACCTGCCAATCTCCCCAAAGATGGCTGTGTGGACAATTGTGATAGAAAAGGGAAGAAGATGCTGGTTTACAAAACCAAAACACAAAGTGCTGGCGGTAACACAGGAGGCAGGGCGCATAAGTCCGCAGGATACAAGGAGGATAGGGATGTTCCAGGTCAGAACACGAAGCTTCCTTGGTTTGTGTCTTTTTTTTGAAGGACTATGATTAAATGAATTATGATGCCTTCGTTAATTCCAAGGCCTCCATTGACCACTTAACTACCGCTGGGTACACATGTTCAGTCCCACTGAAGGTGATCAAGTGTAATCGGGAGATTCATGTAAGATGTGGACACACTTTGGGTTGGGGCGTGTCCCGGGTTCAGATTCTCAACGCTGGCAGACTCAAGTGCACCACAGATGATGCCGGTGCCTCGTGACCAGAAAGGGGAGGGCTGTTACTTTGGGATAGACTCATCTCAGGTTTCAGACTAACTAAGAACGTTCACCTCAAGCAACACGGCAGAGTGAGCAACAGCAAGGTCTGGAGGTTCTAGAGGCACCGTGGAAATTATGGTCTCTCCAAGTCACACACATCAAATTTGGTTCTTCCTTCAGTTTAATGGGGCAAACAAGGAGTAACGAGAAGGCAGCGAATGGAGGTTGAGCGGGATGAGATGATTGGCCGGATTACTGGCAGGTAAGGGCTCTCTCTTTCTCCTTCTTGGACTCTGCTCTTGTCATTCGGGCTTCGTGTGGGCAGAATGGCTAATGTACACTCTTGAACCTATGAATGAACTAGCCCTTCTCAATCTTGTTCGTGACAAAATGCCCCAGCACTTTTCCTGACCTTGAGTATCACATAACTGTCACAGAGGTCACAGTGCCCAACACCCGCCCACCATATCGGCTGCATTCAGTTCTGCACGGAGCGAGACTATTATGAGCAGCAGCGCTCGGCACGAGATGTTCTTAACGCTTCGCAAAGACCACCTCTGACCTGACACGATATGAACAGTCAACTAGCGCCTGCAGACACGTGTGCACGCATCGGACCCATCCGCCTTCGCGCGCTAGCACCCCCATTCACTATGACATACTATATGCCCATAGCCTGCATAGGGCCGGCGTCGGCCCCTTCAGCCTTCTCCGCCCGCGGCATCCCTCATCGGCGCGCGCTCACCTGGCCCACAACGTAGAGAGGCCAACGGTCCGTTCCCAGGGTGGGGCCCTCACGCTCAGAGGCCGGGGTTACCGTGCCAGGCGCCGTTCTAATGACCCTGGCGGGCTGCGCCCCTTCTCGCGTGTGTTGCGGTCGCTGGGCCTGCGTGCCCGAGGCGGCGACTCATTCAGGTTGCGCCGACCGAATAATGGCATCACAGTCCTGTGAGGACGTTTCAGGTCCAGGTTGCTGTGCTATGGAGGCCCCATGCACGCCACTGGCGTCCTCGTGGTGCTGCTGGTCCCCTATGTTGTTTTGCGGGCCGCTGGCGTAGGGCCTTGGCCTCTCGCGCAGCACCTTCAGCGTCGTTCGGCAAAAGCAGGAGAGCTCCCACGCGAAGAGACACCCGGTGCGGGAGTTCTGACCTTTGTCGGACATTAACGGTCAGCAGTCATTTCATTACTTGTGACACACGACTTCCTCTATCTGGGCAGTGGCAGCGTAACCTCAGCCAACCGGCGCTTTATAGGAGGTCAAGGAGTCCGCGATTCGGCCGGGATGCGTGCACGCATCGGGCGCGTCCCGATTATCTGCTGGTTCCATCTCGAGAGGTCGCGGCAGCGAACGTAAGGTTAGTGCGACCTGAGAGAAGCACTCGCGCTGCCATGTGTGTGTGTGCTGTCACGAAGTTTTGTGTTGTATTTACTGCCGGTAAGTGCCAGTTGGGATTTCCTAATCGGCAGCGCATCGTGAAAGTGAGGAGAGCTTCGTACAGACTGCACCCACGCCCCAGGGATAGCCTTTGATACCTGTATAGGCCTGCACTCACTACGTCAGAGGAGCCATAGCGAAAAGCAACGGGACGACACCTGTTTCCCTTCTCGTGAAAGGTACTGATCAATAACTGTGAAGGAAACAATGTTGATGGCAATTGCTGCATGATAGTAAACACGGATTATTAAAACTGATCCTGCCACAAGGATCTTAACCCATATTTCAAAGCAAGCCCACAGTTCATGTTACTGGAAAGTGGATTCAATAAACTTACCACCTCATTACAGTGCAAACTAAAGGTACATGAGCGCCCGAGTATAGGCTCTCACATGGTGTGCGCCACTACAGGTGCGTAATATGCAAGAATCGTCGAGCAGCAGCAAGGCTAGACCCTGGTTAATGTGTCTCCCACCCCACATATTGCTAAGGAGGACAAATCTAAGAAACTTGTGGCGTTGCGATTTTGTAAACTGCATGAGGTGATGTCGGTGGTGGTCGAAACTGAGTTAAACTACCAAATGGTGATGTATCGATCAGAGACACAAAAGCTAGGGTAACTCAGTGGGGTCAGACAGCAATGAGCTAGCGGCAGTTCAGGTGAGATATGGACAAGAAGCGGCAGGATACTGGGCACGAGGAACGCGGGTTGACTGGGATGATTCAGCCATGGAGCCACATTGAATGTGGTGAGGAGGGCGTGTGAGAAGGGTGAATGGACATCCTGCATATCCTCATCTATTTGTCTATCGCTAGAGAAAAACATAGGCAAATGGGACTAGCTTAGACCTGGCCTGTGCCATCTGCTCAGTTCATGCCAAGGTGGGCATTTTTTGAAGGTCAAGTGTGAATCGAGGTGACCTATACAACGACAGCTAATCCTACTGGCCTGTAAGGTAAACCGATGATGGCACACAAAAGGTATCAAACGTCACACAATACACCCCATCCCCTTTTTGGGGTTTCTCACACATGTTGCATCTCATTGGAACCAATGTATGAAATCTCATGACAAGCTAAATCTCACACTAATCCCCTCGCCAATAATTATCGCCCCCACATATTATTCATGACAGAGTTTCCTGTTCATTCTGACTTACCCACACCATAGATTCATTGTAGTTGCCGATATTAACATGCAAAATAGCCATACAACATGGGTAACAATTCGGGAACCAAAGTAGTCTCATCTTGATGCGTTCATGCTCTCGGAATTAACACTTTCTACTGGACTGTAAACTCTTCTCTATAGCCTAGTTGCAAGAATTCATGTGTGGTCTCACATGCCGGGATCATCAGCACAATGCCACCAGCAGATATGCGCCTTTTTAGCATAGCTCAGGCCCATTCGGACGCTTCAGTCTTGCTAGCCTCTTCCAATAGATGCTTATCTCGATTACGAGCTCTCAACTTCAATCTCACTAGTTTTATCTCACCCAATTATTAAATGCCCAGACCCGATACCTCTCCCCAACCACTGTGCGATTCGCTGTGTCCAAAAGAATCTCAACCACCGACCCCACCCTCACTTTATTTACCATTCTGCTACAAAATCTCCTCACTCTCTCCATTCTTCCATCAAAAGGCGGGACCTTTCGCGTCTTATGACTCAGTCACCCCGCAGCGGAGTTTGCGCCGACCAAATATTGTAATAATTCCTTGCTGTATGTATATGTTCACTCGCGACCGAAGGTCATGTCCAACTGGCTTTTTCGCGCGAATGCGCGAACACACAGTGTCTATCCTCCCCGAGAACGGATCTTCCTTGAGCCTCTACCCCGCCGACCACCTTGTTTGCATTTATTTGCTGCAATCGTGTAGAATGATATCCATCTGGATGGTGCATGAGTAGGTACCTAGAAGTGAGATCGACCCCCTCCCTTTCGATCGACCAAATTTTTTGCCAGCAACAATTAACTCGGGCTCTCAACCCAGCAAAACAAGGAACGTATTGGGACGTCAGCAAGGGTAAGGATAGGGAACCACAATCCAAACGCAGTATAGTAATGATGGTGGAAGGACAAGAACTATACAATTCACTGGGCGTGCTATTTCCGCAAGATTTTCCTTGGTCCCAGCACAAGGCAATCATAAAGAAGGAACATCAGACCTCTACTACCCCCGACCGCACGAACTGTTTTTTTTTACGGAGGGCGGAATGCTCAGGAGCGAGTTTCTCGAATTTTGTAAAAAGGTGCCAGAGAGCCCACCGCACCCTACTATGACTGGTTGCTCGTGGCTCTCGTCCTTGGTAACTTGACACATCAGGAGCGGAAAAGAATGCAGAAAGTGGTGGACCATTTCTGAACCAGCCTCCATCATCGGCTCTGACCCTCCCCCACCCACTCGAAGGATTCTAATGCAAGCTGGCTGTAAACAAACCATAGATCTGCGCACCCTCAAGCGCCCGCACCCCCCCACACCAATCACTCCACCCCCCCTCTCCGCTCATCAGGTAGAAGGTACAGGAGCTTGTGAAATCTGGTCATCCAGGTTCAGGAACAGCGATATGCACCACAGCCATCAACTATTAAAATCAACTAATAAACCCCCACCAAGCTCTAAACCATAATAGCCTTTTGCGCACATGTATTATGGTTATTTATGTGTGCAGATTTGGTCTATGGGATATAAACAATTAACCTTTATCTCTGTTCCGTATTATGCTTGGAAATATTCTGTTGGCGCAGCCCGCAAGAATTTCACTTGACTTTAATATATTGTACCTTTGTCTGTACAATGGGACAGCTTGACTGGGATTATGCTAGGTCTCTTACAACATGTATAACCAATTCAGCACGGAAAACAGGCATCTCGGCACTAAAGGGCCACGCCGACACAAGTATTTCCCTTAGTCCCACGGCCTGAACTATACAAGAACTCCTCCAATTCCATTCTTCCAGATGGATCCAAGTTATTTTTAAATGATACCAACGAACCTGCCTCCACCACTTCCACTGGAAGCTCATTCCACACCGCTACCACTCTCTGAGTAAAGAAGTTCCCCATCATGTTACCCCTAAACTTCTGTCCCTTAATTCTGAAGTCATGTCCTCTTGTTTGAATCTTCCCTATTCTCAAAGCGAAAAGCTTGTCCACATCAACTCCGTCTATCCCTCTCATCATTTTAACGACCTCTATCAGGTCCCATCACGCCCCCCCCTCCCTAACCTCTGAGCGCCCAATAAAGAAAGACCCTAACTTGTTCAAGCCTTCCTGTAAACTAACTTCTTGACACCAGGCAACATTCTAATAAATCTCCTCTGTACCCTGATCTATTTTGTTGACCGAATCCTTCGGGCACTGGTAAATTTGTCGACCAAAAGTTGTGACACGCATACTCCGAGTTGGTATGGCCCCCCCAATCGCCTTGATACATGTTAAACATTATCAATACCAGCGTCTCATACGCACTTGCTCTGATTTATAAGGGCTAGCATACCAAAACATTTCTTTACCACCCTTCTATATTAGATGTCCAACTTCCAGGAACTAAGCGATGCACAGTTATCTCCTCCCAGATACCTTCTGTTCACAACTGTATTCTTCAATTCATCACCCTTTACCACGACGTCCTCTGTCTTGACTGGATGCCGCCCACAACACTTTTATTCTAACGCGGAACCTGGGACTCTAAAAAACTCACAAATAAAGCTAAACCACCCTGCTGACTTGGCCCGTTTCTTGCAATTTAGACACAACCCCCTATCTCTGAGGATCCATCTGCACAGTAATCATAGGTAGACCAGCATCCACACCCATGTACATGATGATCCAGATCATTGTGTACAGCAAAAACACAAAGGACCCAATCACTCTCTGGATCATGTGACCCCGACTAGTCACCGCCTACAAACCCGACAAACAGCTTCCACATCTACCCTTGATTCGACTGGTTCCAACAAAGTTGCCTCTGCCGGTGGATCAGCAGCAGATCTATCGAGACACCGTTGAAGTCATGTGATGCACCCAACCCTCTCGGACTCGAGGAAATGCTCAGTACAAGATGACCGCAAGGCTGAACTCTCATAGTAGGACCAAGTTACTCTATACAACCCAACGTCATGCACCCCAGTGACACCATCTTGAAAAAATCTCAAGAACGGAGACACACCCTGGAAGTTTCACTGATTCAAATCGCATGCTTGCCATACCATGAGTCAGAGACTGTTTATCCAGAGGATTCTGGATGGCAGGATTTCATATAACTTAAGACGTGTCGATAGACATGTCTGGAGTCAACACACTTGGTCAGACACACACCTGGAGTATTGCTAAGTGCGATGGGCTCGAAACCGAGATGTACATTGGGCCCATGAGATTAGAGGCGGATGAAGGTTAACAGACGACTCCTGGAGTCAAGAGACTTGGAGTCTGGATACTGACAGAACTACCCATTGCGTGCTGTACCTCACTGTCAACAAAGCAAATTGATGGGATAGACAAATGCAATCATCATGCAAAGTAAGAGGATGAGTTGGAGCAACTGGGGAAATGGAGGGCAAGATTATAGAGGGAATGTCAAGAGTCCACTAGAAGTTAGAAACAGTCGTGTTACGGATAAGGGGGAAGGTCTTTTCGGACCGAGATGAGAAAAAATTCCATTTGATACAGGCAGTGGAGAAGATACTTGATAAGCCCAAGGCTCGAGACTGGGGAACTCGTCTATTTGACAAATAGATCTAATGATTTAGATGAAGGAATTAAAAGTAACATCAGCCAAAATTCAGATGACACAAAAGCTGGGTGGCAGTGTGAGCTGCGATGAGGAGCTATGAGGATGCAGGGGTGACGTGGACAGGTTGGGCGCGTGCGCAGCTGCATGGCAGAGAGCAAGTTAACATGGACAAATGTCGAGGTTAGCCACTTTGGTGGCAAGAACAGAGACAGCAGATTATATCCAAATGGCGTCAAGTTAGGAAAAAGGGAAAGTGTAAATTGGAACCTGGGGGTCCTGTGAAACAGTCACTGAAAGTTAAGCAGGCAGGTACAGGCAGGCAGTGAACGAAAGCATAATGGCACGTTGTACTTCCAATAAAGAGAGGCAGTTGAGGTATCGGAGAAAAGAGGCGTTCTTCTGACCGTTGTATAGGGGCGTTGGTGTGAGACCACACATGGAGTTATGGTGCGTAGGTTGGCTCTCCTAAGGAGGAAGGAAGATATTCTTGCTATTGAGGAAGTGCCAGCGTGGGTTACAATGGATGTAATACCCGGGATGGCGGGACTGCTTTGCTGAGAGAATGGAAGCGACTGGGCTTGTACCACTCTGGAGTTAGAAGGATGAGAGGAGATATTATTGAAACATATAAGATTTTTAAGGGTTTGGACTCGCTGGAGGCAGGAAACATGTTACCAATGTTGGAGGAGTCCAGTTCCAGGGGCAACAGTTTAAGAATTAGAGGTAAGCCATTTAGAACGGAGACGAGGAAACAATTTTTCTCACAGAGAGTTGTGACTGTGGAATTTTCTGCCTCAGTGGGCGGTGGAGGCCGGTTCTCTGGATACTTTCAAGAGAGAGCGGGATAAGGGACTTGAAAGAAAGCGGAGTCAGGGGATACTCGGAAGAAGGCAGGAATGGGGTGCGATCCTGCACATATTGTCTATTGTCTATTGTCTGTTGTGTAGGGACAGGTGTTCGAATCTCCTGTGGTTGCAGGGAAATGTTTTTTTGTATATCGGTGCTAAAATCCAAGAGTTATGATCCGGCACAGTGTCCCCTTGTGCTGTAATGTTCAATCCCATTCAGGAACAATCATCAGTCATTGCCACTCAAGTGTCTGTGTAAAGTGACAGATGGTTTCTAGAAGACCCCCCTTCCATTTGTAGCTCTGCAGCGTCATAGTGACTAATACAGGATCAATCCTTAGAGTTTAGTAATTAGTAAGTTTGCCACTTAAAGCCACGTCTGAATGAATGCATTATTGTTAAAAGGGATATAGCTGGGTGAGCCATTTAGGACAGGGAAAAATACTTCTGGTTTTTTGGTCAAGTGCCAAGTAGCAATGGCTCTCTGCCTCGAACTGAAGCAGTAATGTCGGCATTCAAATCTTTTGGAATGCATGAGGTAAACATTCAAATCACCTGCAAAATATGTAGGAAGGAACTGCATATGCTGGTTTACACCAGAGATGGAACAAAGTATGGGATGAGGTAGCTCAGAGGATGCAGGCAACATCTCCTGGAAGAGAAGGACGAGGTGAGTTTTCAGGTTTGAGGCACTTGTGGGTTGGGATGACCCCAGTAGACTGCTCCAGTTAGTTTGTCAATCCGGGCATTCTCTGCCACACTGACCTGTGCTCCTATACTACTTGCCATGGCTAATGGTGGCAGGAGGAGTGAATGAGTGAATACCATCTGTGACAAGGACAGCTGCGTCTAGCATTTATATATGCCTGAAGTAATCGAACTCCGCAATTGAATCTACAATGTTGTACACGTTCTTCTTCCTAACGTGTCTAATCTGATGTGCAACAATTTGGGCAGCACTGTGGCGCAGCGGTTCGAGTAGCTGCCTACAGCGTCAGAGGACCCGGGGTCAATCATTCACGGGGAATCAGGCTGCCTGGTCTGCTCTGTGACTCCAGCATTTGTTTTCTATCTACAATCAGTCTAAAGTTCCAGCTATTAGAACCTACAGCTTTAAAATAATAATACGCTTCCGCATATATATAGATGCTGACATTCGGGCTAGCCAGGATGCGAGTTCTGAGTGATCAGTGAATCAGTATATTCTCACCAGTCTGGCGAAGGGCGGCCTGGCCCGCGTAAGTAGTTCTCAAGAAACCTAGACAAATAGGGCAGGAGTCAGGGCATTCGGCCCTTCAAGGCAAGCACCGCCATGTCAATATCAAGATCAATCAACTGTAATATGTAATCTTGCAACAGTAAAACAGTTTTACAGCTGCAAAATGATAAAACGTTTCCATGGAATAGCGGAGCCACTGCGCAAATGAATTACACTTTGCACATATAATAACCACTATAAAAACAATCCAGCCTGATGGAACAGTATAAATAGTTAAAAGCAAGTAAAACCAACAATTTTAAAATACCATAAACACCAATCATAAAAATGTCCGGGGCAGATGATTTGAGTGTGCCACACGTGACAGTTATTAAAGGGTTCCGTGCCAGCTTTATAGTTCAAGTGACTCTGAGACGGGAGTGAAAGTTAGCAGCTCACAGACGGTGGTAGGAAGCGGTTTAGCAGTCTTTGAGGGGGATTCCTGGCTTCCCATCTGCTTACATGATGGCAGAAGATCCAGGGTCGACCGAGGGGGTTTTTTTGTTTCCTTAAAAAAGAACCCGGGTGCTGGTAAGGCGTACAGATTTTGAAACATGGCTGTGTACGAGCTTAGGAGTTTTTCCCACCGATCCTCTCAGCTTCCGCTCATACCTTGCAAAGACATGCGAGGTGTAAGGGTTATTACAGTTGGAGTATAATTAAATTGTCAGTACGAGTGTGCGGACTAGACCGTGCCACGTAGTAAGTCGCTGAGTGATGTAGGACACGGGGGAAGTGAGGCATGATCTGTTGATGTATCTTAAACTAAATGTAAAAAAGGTCGCTGACGGTCCGTGTGAGATATGAACACTGGGTGTTCAATGGTTTCTGACGGTGTAGAAAGAAGCTGTAGTTTGCTGACACACCGCAGGAACAATGTTAAACTCCATATCTCCACGAGGTAAGACGACACTAGTTGTTTAGAGGTGAGGGAGTGTAAACAGCGCTCTCGGCCCGCCGAGTCCACGCATCAACCAATGTTTTTGTCGACCTGGTACACTAGGTCCTATATACTTCACGCACTAGGGCACTAGTTGTACACTTCCTCAATTGTACATTAATTCGTCAAATCCTACAACTGATGGAGTCTCCCATTGTGTCTCCGACAACATTTTATGATCTATGTCCGAATCTGGCAGCACCGTCATGTGTGCGACATGTTCGAACCGGGCTCGGGCACTGTAGCACAGCAGCTCGTGAGGGGAGCCGGGCGCAGCGTGCCGATCGGCCTGAAGGTTCTTGCAAGGAAAGTATGTGAAGACCTCGTGATCTATGTAGTGTAATCCAAATCTGTTCCCGGCCCATGCTTTACCCAGTATCTCAGGATACATGTTAAGCTCAAAAAGCTGAAACAAACGGCTTAGAACGCGTGTACAATTATTGGCATCACAGCCGTATTGGGTAGAGGAAACACAAAGATTCACAACTCTGGGGTGAAGGGTTTGTAGCTCCTCAGGCTAAGAATCGGCTAGCTACGTTTAAGAATTGTCTATATTGTTGACTATAAGATCACCTCCTCAGCCTTCAACATCTCCATATTAACCTTGTAAACCTGCGAGGCACTTATTCAATAAAAAGTAGTTTTTGACCCCCTGAACAAACTGACACAGCGGGTGACGATAGGCTGAGCGCGTCTTCGTACGGGGTCAGGCATCACCGAGCGGCTTGTACGATGAGGCACCGCGGACCTGGTTACCGGCTAATCGGTAACACAGAGCTTCCTAGAGACGGACTGCACAGCACCTTGGTGTCAGGCAGTCTCCGTGCTGCTCCAGAGCCCATGCAGCCCCCCTCCTCGGGTACCAGCGCGAAAGCCATCCACGTTAAATTCACCCGGACCAGAGCTAATCTCCGGAGCGCCAGTAACAGCCGTGGGCCTTGAGCGTAAGCAGCCAGGTCCCTCTCCCACGCGTGTAGGACAGTGGCACTCTTCATCCCGGAAAAGCAGTGCCGTTCCTGTGCAGATCCAGTGTCCCCCTCCCAGATCCAGGTCTGCCATCGCCATGAGATCACCTACCAATAGCACTGGAGATTAATCAGGGTTGACCCCCCCTCTTGACAGGATCTAAGGTACACCATCGCCAGATCCAGGGTCCTGACTTCGCAGATCATAGTCCCCAGCCAGACAGAGTCCCACTGCGCTTCATCCAGAGTCACTAGGCTACCATGCTCCCCCCCCGTCGCCAGATCCCAGTGGCCCCCTCGCCAGATCAGTGTCCCACCTCGCCCCATGCGATCCAGTTGCCCCCGCGATGCGTAGCAGTGTCCATCAATCAGGTCCAGAGACCCCCTTCGCCAGATCCAGAGGACCCACTCGCCAGATCATGTGTCCCCCTCGCCAGAATCCAGAGACCCCCTGGCCCCAGACAATCCAGTCTAAGCACCCCCTCGCCAGATCCTCCAGAGTCACTCTCTCCAGATCCAGAGATCAACCTCGCCAGCACCCCGCACCGCAAGCCGATTGCCGAACATGCAGCGTCCGCCTCCGTGTTGAGCTTATGGCTGCGTATGTCCCAGCTCAGCCCTGCGTATGCTTTTATCACCCTCACACTCCCGCCCCCCTGCTGCACCCGCAAATCACAGGCCGGCTTCGCATGATGGGGCGAACACCGCAAACAGACTGAAGGCAGGAAACCTCCTGCACAGTGACGTCACTGCGGAGGGACTCACCCTCCGTCCACGGGATTTGTAAGAACTCATATTTGTAAAAAAAAACCCTAACGGAATGAATAAAAACTAGACAACCAATTCTAGTCCAAAGCACCTTCACTAGATAGTATATAAGCGGGGACCTAACAGCCGTTGTGACTTTGCACAACAACATCCCAATTGGCGCTTTGCAGCGTCATGCACACTTGACGACTACAAATTCAGAAGGTTCAGAAGGTTGGACGCGTCGCAGCTTCGAGCTGAGCAGTGCATTCTAAAGAAGTGTACAATCGTCATGATGGAAAAGACTAATAGAGCATATCTATGCCCAGAGTATCAATCCAGGACAAGGGTTAAGGTGAGCTTTATGCGAGGAGAGAGGGGGTGGGGGGGGGGAGATTTACCTTTATCGGAAACTGAGGGTAGTATTCAATTTCACTCAAAGGGTGATGGTGGTGGGTATGTGGTACAGGCTGCCACAGGAGGTAGTTGAGGCAGTTACTCTCACATGTGAAGAAACAGGAGTCAAGTCAAGTGCATTTATGTCTTCGTCGCGGGCTTTAAGGCTCGGCCTATTCGTAGTTCCAAATGGTAGGAGTGAAATGAGCATAGGTGGCAGCGGTGGAGGTACTCAAGAGGAAGGTAGGGGAATGAGCTCTTAGAGCTAACGGGACACAAAGGCAGATTGGGGAGAATAGCAGGGTTACTGAGTTAGCATGATCCGCCATGATCATATTGACGGATGTTGCTGGCTCGAGAGTGGCCAAATGGCCTACTCCTGCACGGTAGTCTATAGGTTTGTGATGAGCCGTCTACCCAACAGAACCAGAGTCTGTGTTGGATCCTGTTCCTCCGGTGAGATATGTATATACCTCCCATTCCCAGACCGCTTTATGCCTGGCGCCATCCTCCATGCAGAGACGAGGCCCACGCAGAATGGAGGAACAGCACCTTGTATTTCAGCTTGTGCAAGGGCGGCTTTACATCTGCCCCCCCCCCCCCCCGGTGGTGTGAAGTGGTGTGCTCAGGGCGCCACTTGGCTCCCTGAAGGGGAGGGACGTAAAACGAAGATGATTCTTTACAGGACGGTAGACAGAAATGCTGGCGAACCCCGCGGGTGAGGCAGCATCTATGGAGCGAGGGAATAGGTGCCCGATGCGTGTGGCGAAAGAAGGGTCTCTACCCCGAAAACGATCCCAAAAGCCGTATTCTACCAATGTCGTTACTAGATGCTGGCCCACCCGCTGAGTTTCTCCAGCATTTCTTCTACCGGTCTCGGATTTTTCGTAGATACAGGAGGGACAACCCCCCCCCCGCCCTTGCTGCGTTCTTCTTAAATAACGATTATTTACAGGATGGTGCATGCGAAGGAATGTGTGAGAGAGAATGGGGAAGTGGGAATTGGAGGGGATTTGTTACCAGTTAACAAATGCCGTGGATTGTCTGTGCTAATATGAAAAGAGGACAGAAATGGTTGAAAACATCCGGCAAATCAGCTGAGCATCGTGGGGAGAGAACCTGTAAATGATTTTCAGGGTGACGCCGGCACTTGCTCATCACAAAAATAGCACACGCGAACGGCAGATCTGGACTCAAGAGATCGAGAATTTAGTTCCCGGAAGACTGATGAGCCATTGCAAGGCGGGCAGAGGAGAAAGCAGGTCGTAGGGAGTGCGCATCCACAAAGGAACAATATGGCAAACAACGTCAGTGGTCGATGATTTCGTACAAGTGAAGGCGTTGTGCATTGCTATCCCACGCGACTGAAGACAACGGATGCAGCGCCATTCGCGATCTACCACCCCTCATCAGCCACTGCAGTGATAGGATACATGATAAAGGGAAACACGTTTAGTTGCCAAGGTTAAGCAGCAAAGTACGCTCAAGGATAGTCCATGGTTCATACAATGAGGATAGATGGTTACGGGACATAGACTATAAGCTATGGAAACAACGATCCTTTATCGGACAGCATTGGTTTTCTCCGCTTCTATGGGGCATCTGCCCACCTAACCCCAGCCATCAATTTATTCTCCCGAGCCCGGACCCTGATCATGTTTGGAACTTTACCATCCCACAGGTAATAAATAGCGAGTTACAAACTTCTGATTTTACAAAATGTTGATAGTGGCTCTTTACATTACAAGGTTCATGGTTGCTATGCTGACTAGAGTCATAGAGTGATACAGTGTTACCTACGAACAGTGCCTGCGCGCCATAACTTGCCCCCACAGCCAACAATGACCCAGCTTACACTAGGGCGATCTACGGTGCTTGGTCAATATCCATCAAACCTGTCCTATCCATGTACCTGTCTAACAGTTTCTTAACTGATGGGGCAAGTTCCAGGCTCAACTACCTCTCTGGGCAGAGCTGTTCCAGACGTCCCAGCCAACCTTTGTCTGTGAAAAGTTACCCGTCAGATTCTAGTAAATTCTTTTCCACTTCACGATGTTAAACCTATGTCCTCTGGTTCTCACCGCTGTCCCATACTCTGGGCACGAGGACTCTGCGCATCTATAAGCTATATGCGGTATGAATGAGTTTGTACCCTCGATAAGATCTCCCTCCATCCTCATGCCGTCTATATGGCATAGAGACAACGCCTACTCCACCTATCCCTATTATCTCACCCCCTCTAGTCTGGCAACATCCATTGGAAATCCTTTTCTGCACCTTCATCACGCTTTGACAGAGTTTGCCCAATAACATGATGCGACAGAACTGGCACACAAACTTCCCACATGTTGACTTCACCCTCTGAGACGGTCCCATTAGGACACTTACCACTCAGTCGCAGACTTGTCAAGACTCGCCTATCGCTGTCGTCTCACAAAGAGTCCTGGTCCCGCGCACCGGCAATGAAGCCAAGATCCCTTACAGTGAAGGCACAGTGAGGGGGTTATGCCTAGTCTGACATTGTGGAGTGGAGACATGACAACACAGGATGTATGATCAACAGGACATCTAAACTCAGTCCCAAAGCCACACCACAGGCGGCCTCGTAACCCTCAAGGGTACACACGAGTCATACGTGGATAACATGACTAGGGGGACTGCATCCACAGCGCCGTCGGTTACGCCATCGCCGGGACGTTTTCGGCGGTCAGGACACCTTGTCATTCAGGAGTAGGGTGAGGAAAGTACAGAGGGGGGAGGCATGGAGTCGTAGAAGGTGAGGAAGCTGGGGTGTGAGAAACAGAGCCGGACAGCAGCGACCCGGTAGGTCGGCCACAACAATGACCCTAGGCCAGGGAACGGTGACAAGGTCTGCGGCCATATGGAATGGGTAGGGAAGGTGTGATCACAAGACGGCATAGATATGGGAACGGTGGGACGGTTGGAGCTGGTGAAATGACTGGGGGAGGGGAATGCAGGTAGAAGTAACTTTCAATTGAGAGAAAATAAACATTCATATGCTGTGATTGTAAGCTACACAAGAACATTTGAGGTGCTGTTTCTCCCAATAAAATAGCAGTTACCACCCAATCTCTACTGCTTCCACTTGTTCATTGAGCGACTTACAGTTTTACTTTATCTGCTTACTTCCTTTTAACCCAGTTCTTGTATAAAAACTATTGCTGTTCCAATTTATAGCTTCTTACGGCGGAAACTTCCCATTCAATTATTCTAAAATGACTGGTTTTCTGCTATTTAAAATGATATTTAAAATGCGCGTCAGATCATAAAACTTACAATCACTGTTGACCACCTTTATAAAGTAAGAGTGAGTTTATTATAATTATATATTTTTACATTTCAACCAGTTTATTCCCAATTTCATCCTTAGACTTTAGAGAATACCCAGCCACACCCCCCTCGGAAAACGCATATATTGCCCCAAACCACCACGCACACAAAAACCAAGTCCACGCAACAATGTGATCATCCATGACACTAGCATAATCCTTAAAGAAATGTGTGTTATAGGAAAAATCAATACATTTATGTAGTTAATTATTGTGGGTTACCGCATGGCTCGGTGCTTTTTTTTGTGGTGTGTGCCGCAGTTATTTACTATAGTACATTCATGTTTTGCTTGAAGGGATTAAAAGTAAAATTAGAAAATTTGCCGATGACATAAGCTGGGGTGGCAGTGTGAAACTGTGCGGCGGATGCTATGAGTATGCAGGGTGACTTGGGACAGGTTGGATGAGTGGGCCGATGCAGGGACAGTGGGCAGATCTGGGGGCCCTGTATCAGTCAATAAAAGGAAGCCATGCAGGTTTCAGCAGGCGTGAAGAAAGCGATGGTCATGGGGGCCTTCATAATGAGAGGAGTTGCGTCTCGGAGCAAGTACCCGCGCGGGTCTCCTGCAATCCGTCAGTAACGGGCCCATATGTGACGACCACACCCAGGTTGTGGCTTGCTGCCCCGGCCGATTGTGTTTAGTCTAAACTTGAGGCAAGAATATTCTGTCTATGCAGCATAGGTGCTCCTTTTATTTGGTTCGCGAGGTTCTGGCTCCCCAAGGGGTTAACTTTCTTTGGACAGTACTCGGGGAATGTCAATAAGTTGATAGGGACCTTGTGCAGTCGCGCTCGTTGCTGTACTTGTGGGCATTTAGTTAAGGTATTTGAGGGGGAACCTCCTATTGCAACATACAGTATTTTATCGCGCGGGCATTGCTTGCGACGGAACCGACGGAAACACTAGCCTCCTTCCACAATGTAGGGGGGAGTCCAGAAATAGGGAGCCATAGTTTAATTGCCCACATTTTTAGTTTTAGGGGTTTAACCATTTAGAACACTTTGACAGATGAGGCGGATAACCCCTGACTCGACGCAGACTGCTTGTTTTGTGGCGTGTGCTCGCTGATTTCGGCACTACGCAGAGCCCGGCGGTGCTTTGTGGAGGCAACGTTCTCTGGATGCCTTTCCAAGAGAGAGGTTAGATTTTTTATGGAGCGCTGGAGTGTACCGGATTATGTGATGTCCGAGCAGGCAAGAACGGGGGTTACTGATTGTGGATGGTGAGCAATATTGCATTGAATGGTAGTGCTGGCGCGAACGGGCGAATGGCCTGTAGTGGCTATTTGGCCTGTTTGCATGTCATTGATCATGCGCGTTGTGCCTTAAATGGGTAGACTGCCTCGTTATATTGTGGGGTGGGATTCTTCTAGGTCGTGTTTTGGGTGGGTTTGGAGCTAAGATACTTGCGCAGAAGTTTAATTTTTAGTGTAGTTTGGATTTGCCTGAGTGGGGAGAAGGGAGGTACAGAGAAGGTTTCACCAGACTGATTCTCGGGATGTCAGGACTTTCATATTGAAGAAAGACTGGGATAGACTTGGGCTTGTACACGCTGGAATTTCAGAAGATGTTGAGGGGGGCTCTTATAAAAAAACTTACAAAATTCTTAAGGGGGTGGACAGGCTAGATGCAGGAAGATTGTTCCCGATGTTGGGGAAGTCCAGGACAAGGGGTCACAGCTTAAGGATAAGGGGGAAATCTTTTAAAACCGATATGGGAAGAACATTTTTCACAAAGAGAGTGGTGAATCTGTGGAATTCTCTGCCACAGAAGGTAGTTGAGGCGACAGTTCATTGGCTATATTTAAGAGGGAGTTAGATGTGGCCCTTGTGGCTAAAGGGATCAGGCGGTATGGAGAGAAGGCAGGTACAGGATACTGGTGGATGATCAGCCATCAACACGGGCGGTGCAGGCCCTCGACGGGACGAATGGCCTACTCTTGCACCTCATTTCTCTATGTTTATATATGTACTAGGTTATACCTCTTCGGACCAGCGAGCCATAAAAAAAACGGAGGATAATGCGAAGTGTAACGGAGACATGAGGAGTTAGTTTTTATTGTGTAAAAGTTTTTTTTTTTTTTTTTTTTTATAAGATGGAGTTCGCTTGAAGATGGTAGTAACGCGTCGTAAGACATTGGATGTATCTTACCCTTTTCTAATCAGTAATAACAAGCATTCTATTCATCAAAAGACTGTGTGTTGCCAGCCCTTTGTTCTGTTGAGACTCTCTGAAGGTCGCTGTGAAGCCAGCTTGCATGCGTTTCGAAGACAACCCCTAAAACCATGCGCAACAAAGCAGCACTGGCCAAGAGAGCCCACCAGTGGACTACACCTCTCCGAAAAGACTACGTTAAAGCAGGTCCTCCACACTCCACATCTACGGGAATTTTCATAGGGGGACAATCGAGAGCACATTAACCTACGGCAATCACTTCCTGGGTTCGGGGAGCTGCAAGGTGTGACGAACGGCACCAACTAGGACAGGATTGTGAAGGACGCCAGCAGGATTATTGGGCTCCACTGCCTTTCCTGCTTGGAACATATACAGGAAGAGATGTATCGGCAGAGCCATCTCCATCATCAAAGACCCCTACCACCCATCGCATGACATTTTCTCCATCCTCCCATCTGGGAAGAGGTACAGGAGCATTAGCTGCAAAACCAGCAGGATGCTACTCAGCTTCTTCCCACAGGCTATAAGACTGATAAAAAGGACTTTGCCACTGCCAAAGTATCGCGCACCATCCACTAAACCTGGACCATGGCATGCAGAGCCACTGTCGTGACGATGCCGATCGGGACACCTGTTGATATTAGTAGAGAGTAGCCAGTTATTGATGTTGTTAATTGTTCATGATATATGTGATTTGTTATTTTATGTCTTTTTTACTGCCACACTAAGGTATGGAACATGGTTGAGCAAAGTCGTGTTGTGTTGATCCGTTCTGGGTATGGATATTTAATCAGGAAAATGACAATAAAGATCCCCCCCCATCATTCAATCATTAGGGCTAGGGAGTAATTTTCGAAAAGATATGAACAATCCTGCCGAACATGGCCTACTAATACCACACACAATGTCTATGTATTCTTGGTGTAACAGTAAATATGCATTACAAGCTCTTTTTTATTCAGTATTTTGCCCAAACACAGTGATGTAAACTCACTGAGATGAAAGTATGAGACAGGAGACAGGGTAGACAGGGTCGGGGTGGAGGATCTGGAGCGGGTGCGGAGATTTTGGAAGCAGCCTAAGATTCGAAGGATTTTCTATATCGGACAGGTTGGGCAAATTTGAGAGGACACAAATGCTGGAGTAAATCAGTGGTACGGCAACCTCGTGGAGAAAACAAGTGGAAGTTTGGGTCGGATCCTTCTTCAGATCAATTGGATATTTTGCTCTAGACTGGTGGGGGTTGAGGGAAGGACTGTTAGAGTCGATCAGATGGAGAGGCCATGGCTAGGGTATAGTAGGGAATACCTGTTGGAAAGGTAGGAGTAGCCAAAGTTGTAGGAAAATAACTGGTCCTCAACCTGGGGATGTGGGACTTCAGGCTCTGTAAACCTGCCGACAGTAGCGGTGAGAAGACGTGGAGATCCTTGTGATCGATGGGGGCAAGTGGGGGAGGGAGTGAACGGGAGTGGAGAAAGGAAGGGAGAGGGGGCATGGTCCGATGAAGAGGGAGCGAAGCTTCCCCTGAGGAGGAGGTTGAGAGGGAAGGTATGAGCGAGGGACTCTTGGTGCTGTGAGGACTTTGGAGAAAGGGGGAGAGTGAGAGGAGGGAATTGGGTAGGAGGGAGGGAGGGGATATCGGGGGTTAGGAAGACACCACGTTATAGTGGTTGCGTGAGGCTTCTACCTAGAGCTTCTCAGGCAACTACATCAGTCCAGATCCAGAAAATGGAGCGGGGGGTGGCGACTGTGTAGATGTTCGCCTCGGGGAGGGTAGGTGGACCCCTGATAGAACGCCGGGGCTGAGTTCCACGATCTGCCAGATGCTGCATTCCTCTGTATTAGGAATTGCCATAGCCGGCTGTGGACCATAACTTGCTCAGGATACCCAGGTATAAGGGTTAAGAGAAGGGAAGGTAAAGAAAATGCTACCATGAAGAAGGTTCAACCAGAATGTCACCTATACATTTTCACCAGAGATACTGCGGAACGCTGAGTTGCCCCCAGCTTATGTGTCTTATTGCTCATTCTCTTCCTGCTCCACGACAGATATCCCCTTCGATTTCCCCCTGGGATGATAAAGTGATTATCGCTATTTATTTGTATATAAACTTTAAATGCTAGACACTAATGTCTAATCTAATAAAGTGCAAGTCACGATGGGCATCAGGGCTGGAACCGTAATCAAGCATGTGCTACGCAGCTAGCTACTAGGTGCTCACTAACTTATTCAAACCTCTCCATGAGACAAGTCGTCGTCCCTGCCTGCTGCAGAAAATAACATTAGTACCGGCAACCAAAAAAATCGCGATCCCCAGCCGCCTTTGTTGAGATGACTACCATTTCGGCTAGGCCCTAGACCGACGGTAGTCATGAAATGCTTTGACGGGGCTGTGCAGGAATCACATCTGCGCCTTCCTCCTCAGGAACATGGACACGTGCTGCAGAGCGCATACGGCGAAGACATGATCACACGGACCGAGGGCAGGGCTCCATGGTTTGCACACCCACTCTCTCCCAGTCTGGTACAGACGAAGGGGGTATGGGGCCTATAAAGCGGCGCTCGAGGTAGGACTTCGCTTTCATGAGAATCCAGTTCAAGACCTAGTCACACAGACATAGGTACAGCACCACTAGATCTGGCCGGGATACGGCTATGGGAGAGTGGGGCCTCAACGCCTCCCGGGTGCCTGGGTTACCTGGAAGTTTCTCACACAGCCAGGCCCCAGGTATCAACGATGGAGGGAATACATGCAATGTGGCACTCACCATGGAAGACAGGATAGCACCAGGGTTGCGTCCTCAGCCCGATATTGTATTCCGGCTTAACTCACCATGATGTGTGGCTAAGCTTAAGCTGCCAACTAAATAATGAAGTTGGCGGATGACTTCACTGTGGTGGTGGGCTGATCGCAGACAACAACGAGAAGGCTATCGGGAGGAGGTGGCGGATTATAGCTCCATTCTGGTCCAGGAGAACGCAGCCTCACTTGGAACACATCAAAAAAACGAAAAGGAAGCTGATCACTGACTTTAGGATGGTGTACACTGCATTCGCCACTTGCAGCCACGCCCCACAGAATCGACGGAGGATCGTGCTTACACTCCATTGAGGTAAAGGGAATCCTAGGGATAGGGCGAACTGTTTTACATATCTGGAAGGTCACCTCTCTGAGGTATGACATGGGCATCACACGCTAAGCCACTAGTGACGCTAATAGCAAGGCAGCGCCTTGGCATCCCAGTATTCAGGCAATTGAGGAACTTCAGGTGTCTCTGAGGATCATCCAGGCTTTTATAATCAGCGGCGGTGGAAAGCTCTTGTCGGGGAAAATTACATCTGGTTGGGAAGAATTGCTCTGCCCAGACAAGAAGGCTCTGCCGAGAGGTGAGTATGCGGTTCGGCGAATGCACGATGGGAACTTCCACTCCCCCCTGCAGGGACACTTATACAACAGGAGGTGCAAACTCCCGAAGCCAAATAAAATCATGGGAGAACCGTCACCCTGCAACGGACATGTTCAAGAATGCTATGGTCAGGCAAAGTCTCCGTTGCCCATACAGTGAGAAATGGAGAGAGTTGGAAGGAGGTTTATTTCCATGAGGCCATTCGGACTGTAAAAATGGCCTTATTCAGCCAGGGAATAACTTACTGAACGTTTTGCCTTCCATTATGTATTAATGTAACAACCTTATGTGTATGATTGTGTTTATAAGTAGTTTGGTGGTGGGGTTTGTCTTTTGCACAGAAAAAGTCAGCGAGCATTGCCACCGCTAATATCTCCCCTGCACACTGTATGTGTATGTGTACAAATAAACGTGACTTGATTGACTTGACTTCTATCCCCCTGCTGGGCTCGTGTCAATCACAGAGATCCCCCAACTCATCTTCTACGCCCTTCCTGTGGTCTGGTCTGTCCTGTGCTGCTCAGACCATCTCACATGAAAGGCCCAGAGCCCTTAATCCTGTATCTGTAAACTGGGACGGGCCGGATTGTAAGCATGTGTAGTCTCTCCAACTGATGATGAGCTAGCACGCATAAAAAGCTTTCCCTGTACTCGCTACACGTGAAAATAAAATCAAGCTTCTACGAAAACTGAACTGAAACTTCCGCCTTGGTATGTTTGAGAGTACCTGAACGAGAAGGAGGAATGTAACGAAACACAAACACAAGCCAAGTCCTTTGTGGGACCATATTGTGGATGCATGTTCATTCATCTTCTGCCGTCAGCTGTTAAAAAGCCATGGTGCCACATTCTGTATAGCGTGGTTTAAGAAACATGGGTTTTCGAGGCATCAATAGTGTGAGGCACAGTTGTCACTAAACTAAATAGATAGAGTGGACACGGAGACGGTCTAGGATAGAGGGCACACAGCCTCGGAGGAATAAAAAGGACCGAACTTTAAGAATGAGAGAAGGAGGAAAATACTTCAGCCTGATGGGGTGAATCTGGGGAGTAATGCATACAGACGGGTGGACGCAAGTCATTTAGGATTATAAAGGAGAGATTGATATGTTCTGATTTGCAAAGGATGGCCCATTGCTTTGGTAGATTATTGTCACTTGGTGACAAATCCACAGGCACGTGACGGTACCAACACAAACAGCTGGAGAAATCCAAGGGGGTGCGCAGGCAGTTATGGATGCGAAGAACTAGGCACTGTTGCGGGCCAAAAATTCCTTTATCCACAGATTACGATGAAGTTCGGATCAAGAGGGAAAATTAGAAAAGGGTGCACCCATAAGAGTATAAACCGTTCTACGGGGGAGTCAATCGAATATCGAAGATTGGTTGTGAATCCTAATGGCAGGCGGTCTGAGGAAGAGGATTTCTTGGAAGGTATTGGGGGACAGTTTTCTCGAACCAACATCGTAGAGGAAAGCCCACGACGGAGAGAGACGGCTATCTAGCAAGGCAGGGAGAGCGGTACTTGCGTAGGCAGAGAAGCGGAGGGTTTTAGATAGCAGTCTTGTTGTGGTGAGGCCGCCTTGGGCAGAGTTGCCAACTAAGATGGTTGATTCTTCATTAGGATGGAGAGGACATTGTAATTCAAAACAAGAAATAAGAAGGCCAACAATAATCTCGAAAATGTACCAACAATGGGATCCCCACACTAGCCCACATATATCCAATTCACACACACTTCCATCACTTCCGCACAGAGGACGACCACTTCCTCCAACAACCTTCTTGGTGTCACTTCCACAGCACAAAAAGGTTATGAGCTAACTGTCCGCTAGGCCCGACAACCCATACAGGAGACACTGGTACACGCCCCTAGACATAAGTCCTACCCTTCATACACTCAGCAGTCGAATCAGGCAGCACACATAATTGGACTGCCCACTTTCGCCACCTCCAACGGGATCTCTAATAAATATAATATATAATTACCATTGATTGATGGGGCTTTCAAGAGTCTCAGGACCCACCCAACCCCAGACTACAAAAAAACCAAAGCCCATCTTCCATCTCCACCCAATGCTTCCGCAGGACTGTACCTACGCAACTCCTCGGTCAACAGCGTCCTTCCGTACACAAAACACGAACTCGACCAGGTAGCTGTCCCTTGAACATGCTGGAGATGCGCACATCGAACCTATCTCCCACTCGCCTCCGTCCAAAGGGCCAGATTTTTCAGGTGAAGCAGGAAGGTCACTTAAAACACCTCCTCCAGTTACTGAACGATGTTCCAGCCCTCCTCTCCTCTCCTTCCCCTCCCCCTTACAACGGTGCACAACAAAACTTTCCCAACGACCGCTCATGGCATAGTAAAAGAACTCGGCCCCAGACAACGCCTTCCCAACGTTGAACCACCTTGTTTTTCTTTTCTTTTTTGTGCAGTCATCTAAACCACGTCTCAGGTTGCTAAACACTTTCAAATCCCCACCCATTCCCCATAACACTGCCCTTCTGTCCTGGGCCTCGATGTTGCAGTGAGAACGGGCAAAATTAGGAGGAACGCACTTCATATTTGCTGGAAGTAATCCCAGGGGTAGAGCAGGGTCTGCCGAAGGGTCTTGATAAGAATCGTCACCATTCTTCTCTCAGAGTGCGGCCTGAACCGCTGTTCTACTCCAGAGGTCAGTCGCGTTATATCATTGTTATGACATGACTCTCAACTGTAAGGGAACCCTTGCTTTCCTTCTCTCTGGTCCTTCCCCTTCCCTGTTCACCTATGCCTGTATCGCGAAAATTTTATCTCTTTTGCTTGTTGTTCACTTCCCCCAGCGAACAAAGGATCTATTCTACAGTTTCTTAATCTCATCCCTTTGTCCCGTTTTCACACCTACATGTCCTTATCGTGAGAGACATAAGCATCGGCTTCTTTATCGTTGCGCAATCTTTGCCACTTATTGTGTTTTACACCATTTTATTTATATGTTTTATGTGGATTCTTTCCATTTGTATTAGGTGGAGGGGAGGGGAAGAGAGGGTGGGAGGGAGGGAGGGGAGGGATGGGAGGGGAGGGGAGGGCTCTCGGGGGGAGTGTAGTGGAGAGGAGGGGCGGGGAGGGGGGGGTGTTGAAAATGTTTAAGTCGCTCTTCCGACCAATGGAGAATTCTGAACTTTTTCGATGGTTATCTTCCCGTCCGCACTGCGGCCCTACCATCGTGGCAGGCTGGCGGGCCCTTTGTTACAGGGGCGACTTCGGGAACGCGAGCGCAGGTGCTTCGACTGCACCATGAATGGGGCCTCGATTGCGCCTGGGGGGCTTGGATCGCACGGGACATGCGTGATGATTCGTGATAGCCCACAGAGGGGAGAAAGGGTCGGGGGGTCGCTTTCTTCGCCACACTCCCGATTGCAACGGCACGCACACCCGTCCCCTTTTACCCACTATCCGCTTCCATCACAGTTGGGGAGTGCCGCGGCAGTAATCAGAGGATGCTGCCTGCGTGGTTTCAGGGACTCGGGTGGGATTGCAGTGAGGGTGGTGGTTCGTTGAGGCGGGGAATCAGCGCCCGACTAGAGGCAGTACTGGAGTCTGATGCGGGCTGGTGAACAGCTTTCTGCACCTGTTCGATCCGGTGGAGGATGCAAGAGAGGCACCAATGCGGTCGTACCAACTGGTCACATCACACGTGAAGAGGTAGTGTGTGGCCGACCTGGACTGATGGCTCGCGGGGTTCCACTTTTGTTGTGCCCAGGGATTCTTCACACAAACTGTGAGGGATGTTGAGGTTAATTGTGTAATTGGGAATCTCTGGAAGCTGCCCCAGAAGGGTAGTTGAGGCCGTCATTGGCTTATTTGGACGCGGCGCGCTTAGATTATTATTATTATTATTATTATATGATGATTATTATAGTATTATAGTATTAGTATTATAGTTAAAGCTATTTCAGACACAGGTCCATAACAAACAATCAAACAGGTACCAAGGACTTTTACACAGACCATTAAGAAAAGGGCATATTAGCCTAAAAACTCTATATTCGCTATTGCACCAATGCGTCTTAGCTAGAAGCTGGAATCTATGCAGCTTTTCAGCGGGCTGACGAAGGCTTCCAAGTTATGGGTTCTCGACTTTCCAGGCGAACACATAAAACTCAACATCAGTGGTTAGAGTGGCCGCAAAAGGTTGGCACTCTAGTGGACACAAAACCAATTGAGCTGGCACTATTGCACATCGGAACACGAAAGTAGCAACCTCAATTGCAAATTGTACAGTACTTTCGCAGCTCTGCTACTCTCTGTTCTTATAATTTAGAACAATTGAGCAGTATAGAAACGGGGTTGTGATCTGTAAGGGTTGAAGGGAAACACTTCAACATGGGCAGAGGCACATTAGAAAACTTCTGATAGGCATGTTGGCTGAAGAAAATTTTACAGCGCTGTAGGTAGAGGCTTTGGCATCGATCCAGTCATCGGATATGACATTGACGAAGTATTAATTTCTTCAGCACACAGCAAAGGAGGGGCACTGTTCTGAAAATAAAAGGGCGGAAAAGGTGATTCTCCAGTCTCAGCGCTGCGATCATTATGCAGCATTTTCTTAGCGTTATACGTATGTCTAACAAGGGCTACGAGAGCCACCTTCAGCATCTGCTGGCAGCCCAGCACTATAGGACAGAGCAGGGACCAGGTCGTCTGCAATACGAAGATGAGGCCCTTGGGTTTTAAAGGGAAGGGGGTATGGAGAGAAGGCAGGGTACAGGATACAGGTTGGCTGATCATCATGTCAACGAATGGCGGTGCAGCACGAAGGGCCGATGGCCTCCTACGCTACCTATTTTCTATGTTTCTTGTTTAGTGGGTAATATTGTGTCCTGTTGGCTGTTCTTGATTGGATGGGATGGTAAATCAAAATGGCATTTTACCTTAAGGTGACACGTGACCGAAGGGGACATTGAATGGTTGAAACTGTGACTTTCTATGTATCTCCTTTCACTGAGTTCGTTGAAGAATGGTCTCGCCGTGATGGAAAGGTCAAACATTGATTCTATCAGAGATCTATGGACCGACAATTACGATCAGACAACGCGGTTGCACACCTGACGAGCGGCGCCGCACTCCACCGCCCCCCGCGAGTGGGCGAGGGCGGGCTGGGGAGGGGAAGCGGCGGACGGGGCTCATAAGACGTTAACACAAAAATTTGTTTAAGAGTTGTGAACTGCAGATGCTGGATATCGAAGGTTACACAAAACAGCTGAGAAGAAATTCGCGGAGTGAGCAGCATCTATGAGCGAAGGAAGTTAGGCAAGTTTCGGCCGAAAACCCTTCTCTAGGAGTTAGACGAGGTGGCGGGGGTGAGGGGGGACAAGAAAGGGAAAAAGGAGGGTAGCCAGAAGGATGGGGGATGGAGGGACAGCAGAGGGGGAGGAGGGGGAGGAGACAGCAAAGGACTAACAAAATTGCTAGAATTCCGATGGGGTCATGCCCCTGTGGGTGCGAGACTCCCCAAGGAAATAGTGTATGGTGCTGTTCTTCCAATTCCGGTGCTGCGCGCTGTGGCCAGTGGAGGAGACCCAGGACAGAGAGGTCGGAGGCGGAGTGGGGAGGGGGATTAGTTTGAATGTGCTGACGCCAACTGGGAGGTCAGCCAGTTGGCTTATGCGGGGGGGACCGAGGAGGAGGTGTTCGCCCGCGAAAGAGCGCCCAACCTCCGCTTGGTCTCCACCGATATAGGATCTGCTGCCATCCTAAAAGAAAAAAGCAGCGGACGAAATAGTTGCGGTTGGAGGAGATGCCAGGTAAACCTCTGCGCCACCTGGAACGATTGCTGGGTCCTTGACCGGAGTCGAGGGGGGAGGTAACGGGACAAGTGTTGCATTCTCTTGCGTTGGCATGGGAAAGTGCCCGGTGGAGGGGGGGGGTACCAGAGCGGGAAGGGGCAGATTGACAAGGACAAGGGGTTTCGGGAGGGGAGAGCGGTTTTTGCGGATGGCAGTATGGGGGGAGGGGGAGAGAGGGGAAGACTGTGAGGAGAGTAGTGGGGTCACGTTGGAGGTGCGGCGGAAACTGACGGAGGGATGATTTTTTGTATGTTGACGGCCTGGTGGGGTGAAAGGTTTGAGGACTAGGGGGGACTCGGCCGTGTGCGAGTGCGGATGGGATGGGGAGAGCAGAGAGCAGTGTGGCGGGGTATGGAAGAGGAGGACCTGGTGCGAGCCTCATTTATGGTGGAGGAGGGGAACCCCCGTTCCCTGCATAGTGAGGGCAGTTGGGATGTCCTGGGGGGTACCAACTCATCCGTGGAGCAGATGAGGCGTAGATGGAGGAATGGGGAGTAGGGGATGGTGTGCTTACAGGAAGCAGGGTGGGAAGTAGTGTAGTCCAGGTCGCCATGGGAGTCAGTGGGTTTATAGTGTAGTCGGTTAGAAAGTCTATCACCTGCCATGATTTGGATAGTGAGGGACCAAGGAATGGTAGGGATAGTGTCGGAAATGGTCCAGGTGTATTTAGCGTGCCGGATGGAAGTTAGTGGTGAGCTGTGAGTGGATGGAAGGTACAGTCAGTTGTGCGGCGGGATGCAAGAGGTCGGCACCACAGCAGGTCGTCGAATTGTAGCGGAGTAGAGGTCGGGGGTGGGGCAATGGTATAGCCCTGGTATGGTCTTACATTTGTCCACCTACCGTCCCCACCTCACTGAATTCCGAGGCCCACCACGGAATGGAGCGCTTCTTGACCGTTCGCCTGCGCCTCACAGCTTTTCTTGACAATGGGAAGGAGTCCTCGCCACCCAGGATGACCCCCCTTTTCCCGTCTCAAACGCACCCCCCCCTCGTGGACCCCTCCCTCGTGGCCCTCCGGCTTCGGAACTCTTTATCCAAAACTGCCGTCGCGACATCAACCGCCTCAACTTCTCCACTCCCCTGTCTCACTCCCAATCGCTCACCAAACGATGAACGTTATGCCATCGACCACTCGTCGCAACAACCCAGATTTGGTTATGTGTATGACAACAAACCTTGGCGAAAGAGTGGGAAGACAAGGGCAGAAGATCGTGCGCAGCTAAGTAAGTCTGGGGGAGACGATCGCGTGACAAAAGCTGAGACTCACGGCGGCTCTACCTGCACTAGAGTAGGCGCCCCTTCTTCCTAAGCTTACCCCTGGACCATGCCCCCACTGACGAGCAGGAAGATTGTTCCGGATGTTGGGGAAGTCCAGGACAAGGGGTCACAGCTTAAGGATAAGGGGGAAATCCTTTAAAACTGAGATGAGAAGAACTTTTTTCACAAAGAGAGTGGTGAATCTCTGGACCTCTCTGGCCACAGAGGGTCGTTGAGGCCAGATTAATTGGCTCTATATTACGACGGAGTTAGATGTGGCCTGTGGCTCAAGGGTTTGTCGGGGTTTATGGGGCGGAAGGCAGGTACGGGGATACTGAGTTGGATGATCAGCCAGGGGTCATATTGAGGTGGTGCCGGGACGGGTCGAGATAGCAGATCTCCGGCCTGGCTCCACCTTGCACCTGAAGTTTCTATGTTTCTATGTTTCTATGTTTCTATGCTGCAACAACGAACCTCGGATTGTGCTTGTACATCAGTCCACTGACAAATAATCACGCAGGTAACAAGGCAGTCGGGCGACGACCGCAAATGGCATGTGGGCCTTCATGGCGAGCGGATTTGGGTTTAGGAGAAAGGACTTTGGTCCATACTGCTAGTTTTACATGGGCCTGGTGAGACGGCACTGAGAATATAGTGTGCAATTTTGCGTTCTCCTAATTTGCGGAGGAAAGGAATGATTGAGACCCGAGCAGGGAAGTGTTAGAGCGCAGGTTCACCCGGTTTTAAATCCGGGGATGGCTGGCACTGTCATTTGATGAAACGAATGGAACGAACTGGGCTTGACCCTCAAACTGGCATTTTTAGGAAGCATGACACGCTAGATGCAAGAAGAAAAAAATGGGTTTTTTCCCCGTGTTGGCGGAGTCCAGAACCAGAGGACACAGTTTAAGAATAACATAAGGGGGGGGCAAGACACATCAGAAAAATAGCGTGCAGGAGATAGAGCCATTACGCCCTTCGACGCCTGCAAAGTCCTTTAATTCCGGAGCTATGGTATGTTCTGACATATGATGACAATAATAGGTTGAAGGGGCTTGTATTCACTGGAACAAAAAATTTAGAAGGATGATGGAGGTTCTCTTATAAGGCAAATATTAAAATACTTAACAGGATTGGAACAAGATTACGGTGCAGGAAACAAACGGTTTCGAATGTTGGGGGTTGTCCAGCCAGAACAGGGGTCACATTGTTAAGAATAAGGGGTAGGTCCATTTGGGCATGAGATTAGGCATGGTTTTTTTTCACCCAGTGAGGTGTGAAGGTTGCTGTGGAATTCTCTGGCCACAGAACCTGCAGTGGGCAGGGCCGATTCTACTGGACGGCTGTCAAGAGAAGGAGTTTGATTAGACTCGTGATTGAGAACGAAACCATAGAACAGAAACATAGGAAACATAGGTGCAGGAGTAGGGCATGGGGCCTTTCGGAGCATTGCACCGCCATACAAGTTGATCATGGTCTGATCATCCAACTCGGTCTACTCCTGTACCGGCCCCCGTTCTTCTCCTCAACACACCTGAATCCCTTAGCCACAAGGGCCACATCTAGCTCCCTGCTTAAAGCATAGCAAAATGAACTCTTGGCATCAAACCACCTACTAGTGGCAGAGCATTCGCAGAGATTCACCACTCTGTCTTGGTGTTGAAAAAGGTTTTCCTCATCTACGGTATCAAAAAACAAAGCTTTAACCCAGTATCCTTAAACTTGATCCCCTTTGGTCTGGACTATTTCCCACAAATCACATGGGAAACACTTCTTCCTGCCAATGTCTAGCCTGTGCCCAAATCCCCTTAAGAATTTGGTAAAAGGGAGAGTCGGAACAAGGATCCCCTCTCAAATCTCCTAAAATTTCTAAGCGGAGTACACAGCCATAGATCACAAGGGAATATTGAGGGGGAAATGAAGGGGACGTATGGACGGTGGGGGGATTTCGTGTCGAGGTGGGGGGGCGCGGGACAGGAAACAGTTGCCAGGCCTACGGTTGTAGATGATCAGCCCTGATCAATGTCTACTGGCATCGAAGGGGCCGATAATGGCCTTACTCGTGCACCTATTTCGCTCATGTTTATATGTGTCTAATGATCGATTCTACATATACTTTGATGGTTTGTGTTCCCAGCCCCTTCGTCCCGGTCTGTCACACCTTACACTTCTTATCTCTAGGATATCCCTCTCGCGGGCTTCAGGCCAAGAGATGTCCATGAACCGAAAAGGTCCACCCATTTGCTTACTCGGAGTTTCTAGTAATCTATTTGCCCCCCCTCACCACCGTGTTGTATTCAGTCCATTGTTTTTTTTTCCCCCCCCGCCCCGCAGACGCCAGGTGACCTTTGACAATGATACGAAATAACGTTTGCACAGTGCATGGGTAAACATGTGAAAGTATTTAGAGTTGTGACCGTCTCGGTAATTAACAAGCTTGATTCACGTACTGTACATACACAATGAAAGTTCTATATAAAGCCGAACCCCCCGATCAAGGATTCGTCCGTTAACTAAATAACGTACTGCAGGATGACCCGTAAGTAGTAATAAATTGTGAGATGCCGGCCTTGTGTTTCAACATGCTTGAATATTAAGAGACAGCTATTTTCCCTGGAGGAACGGAGGTTACATATCACTGCCAGGTCGTGCGGCACTGTGGTCAACCCATGCTATAACACGGGGGCATGGATGTTGAGAATGGGAATGACACAGTGGGCTCAGGGGTAGTTAGAGCTGCTGATTAACTGCGCGGGGATACAAAGTTCCATCCTGACATCGTTTCCTTGTCCATGGGGGAGTTCGCCACAGTATCCAGTGACCGTAGTGGGTTCCCCTGGGTGCACTGTTCGTCCACTCCAAAACCAAAGGACCGTTGCGGGTTTGTAGGTGATTGGTCTCTGTAAAATTACCCCTGGTACGTTTGGGACTAAAGGGGCGAGGATCTATGAAAAGGTGGGCATACGCTTAGAAACTAGTCGTGAGGTGATGATCCCGATTGGTCGCCCTCGGACTAGTGGGGCGACGGGCCGAATGGGCCTGTTTCCATGCTGATGTATCTCTAAATAAACTATGCTGTGTCACGTCACAAGAAGCGGGTCAGTATCTTGCTGCCAGCGCCATGAAGTTGAATGAATACACACAGGCATTGTCGTTGGTTCTTAATGAAGCAGTAATGTGGGAAATGGCGCGCCGTTCCACATGTTTGGGGAATCTTGGTGCAACGGGGAAAACATTTACTGAGGAGTTGCTCATAACAGTGTTGTGTTTACAAAAACCCAATGTGATGTGGGGAGGGTTAGCTATAAGCTATTGGGGCTAACGGAATCAAGGGATATGGGAAGAAAGCAGGCACAGGGTTACTGATTGTGGATGAGCAGCCCCATGTTAGTATTGAATGACGGAGCTGGCTTAAGGGACCGAATGGCCTCCTCCTGCCACCACCTCACGTCTCCATCAGTTCATAACATGGGGATTTGGTATATGAGGAAGGCCGGTCCTTCTGTACGTGTACAAGGCCTGATGAGACCAAACTGGAGTATTGATGTTAGAGTTGTAGTGTCGAAATTTGAGGAAGGAGAATAGACAAAAGGTGTAGGAGGAAGACCATTTGGCCATTCGATCAAACACCACAAATCAATGTGCTCATGTGCTGATCTATCTCCAATCAGTAACCGTTCCCGACTTCTCACCATATCCCTTTAAGAGCACTAACTTCGTGCTATTTGCGGCTTTGAGGGAATGTCGCAGTGTAGGTTCACAAGATTAATTTCCGGCTGGGGGGGTGACGGGAAGGTCATTCCCAGACACGGACCGGAGAGAATGGAGCGCGGGGATTTGCTACACTCTGGAGTTTGAGAAAGATGACCGAGGGAATGCTTATAAAATCCATATACGATTATTAAGGGTTTAGACATGATCCAGGCAGGAAACATGTTCCCGAGGTTGCGGGGTGAGTCCAGAACCAGGGGCCCACAGTTTAAGAATAAGATGTAGCACATTCTAGAACGGAGTGAGCGAAACCTTGCACACATAAGAATTGTTGAGTCTGTGGAATGGCGATTGAAACAGAGTGCAGTCGGGAGACATGGTGTCTGGACTGCCCACATCAAGCAAGGAGGAGAGATAAACGGGGATTTTGAAAGATAGCGGAGTCAGGGGATATGGAGGAACGCCTAGGAACGGAGGATAGATTGTGAGAGGCTCAGACATGATAACATTGAATGGCAGGGGCTGGCTAGAAGGGCGGAATGGGCAACTCCTGTATTTTCTATGTCTATTCGGAGGTACTGTTTAGGGGGTCACTGAAAGAGAGTTCAGTTGCAGCCTGTTTTCACCATCTGTCACACACCAGACAAGAGCACAAGAGAACAAGGACCGGCACCATTGTGCAGATTACAGGAAGGGTGTTATCTTGGCTGATCAACGATATAATCTTGTGTATGGACTAGATAAGAAGAAGACTACAACATGTTACTCATGTTTGTTCTTTGATCTATCCTTCCAGCTAAAAAATGTTATTTTATACATTTGATCAGCATCCCTCCCCTTTGTTCCCGATTTTACCATTCACTCCAATCTATGAGTCTCACTCAAATCAATGACTTGTCTGAGGAAACGGTCGCAGTCCGATTCGTCATCACAGTACCTTCTATATAGAGAAGCTCCCTGTCCGATGAAGTAATACGCCTATTTGGGCCATATTGTTTTCCCCAGCGTGATTGTATCTTCAGTCCATTGCCGGTGAACAAGACAGGCGGGCACGGGTTGGCGTCAGGCACGGTGAGTTATGCCTAAGCGCTGCGGCACAGAGACCTGGGTTCGATCCCCACATACGGGTGCTGGTCTGTACGGGAGTTCTCCCTGTGACTGCGTGGGTTATCCACATTGTAGGTATACACTGTACCCCAGCGATCACGTCGCGCGGGGTAAAGAGTAAAGTCAACAACCGGCAACAAGTGAGCTCACCACATCTTGAACCGTATTGGAATAAACGTGCCAGCATCCATTCCCCAAGTAGGATAGACACAGGGAGCAGGGGATAAGTAGGAACACAGCCCGGACTCGGAGTAGCGATGCTAGGCGGAATAGTTAACTGACGGAGTCTCCTCCGAATGACGAAGGGTAAGGCGCAGAATCGGAGCAGCGACATGGAAACTGTTCAAAAAAGCTGAGCTGTAGGACAGGCAGCAGCAGAGAGAGAGAATCAGTTATTCAGTTTCTGAGTTATCTCTATACAGAGGCTGCTTGCTTTGTCCGCTGAGGTAAATCAGCTTTTGGTGTCTATCTATTAAGAGTTGATCAAATCGGGAGTGAAGTGTTCAGCATCGAGGATCCATGGCTGGATGGGTGCTGAAAGTTTCAAGTCGTTTGATTGTGATTTATTTCAAATTCTACAGTGCCACTTGGTTTGTGGGATGGGTGTGTGGTGTGTATGTGTGAGGTGTGTGTGTGTGTCGTGTTGTTATACTGGAAACCTTGCTAGGGTCTACAGAAACACCTTCCTTTTCACGGCAATTTGGTTTTAACTGTGGAGGTTTCGTTTCATAACGGGACAGAATGAAGTGAGATTGGCAAAAGTGTTCACTGGGTATGATCGGGCCAGGGCGCAGTTGTGTGTGTTGTGTGTGGGTACATGTGTGGTGGTGTGTATACGTGTGTGCTATATGTGTGTTGTGTATGTGTGGGTTGGTGTGGGTGTGTGTGCGTGTGTGCGTGCGCAGTGTGTGTGTGTGTGGGGTGTATATATGTGTGTGTGTGTGCTATATGGGGTGAGGTCTATATTGTGTGGTGTGTGGGTGTGAGCGTGAAAGCGTGTGTGGGGGTGGTCGTGTGCGTGCTGTGGGTGTGCCGGTGGGTGTGTGTCGTGCGTGAGTGAGTTGCCTGCGTGCGTCCGTGTTTGGGTGTGTGTGTGTTGTGTGTGTGTGTGTAGTGCTGTGTGTGTGTGGTGTGGTGGTGATCGGTGTTGTGGTGTGGGGTGTGTCGTTTGTGTGGTGTGTGTGATGTGTGTGTGTGGTAGTGGTGTGGTGTGTAGTGTGTGTGTGTGTGTGGTGTGTTAGAGTGTGTTCCCTGTCTATATATATCTCTAATATGTAGTGTGGTTGTGGTGTGTAGACATGCCGTGTGTAACCACTATATAAGTCATTGTGTGTGTAGTCGTGGCCATGTGTGTGCTGGTGTGGTACAGTGTAACGTGTGGTCGTGTGCAGTGTGTGTGTGTGTGGGTGTGTGTGGGTGTGTGTGTGTGTGAGTGTGGGTGGTGTGTGTGATGGTGGACCCACGTGGCGTGGGTGTTGATGTGTACGTGGCACAATCGTGGTGTGTGTGTGTGGAGTGGTGTTGTACGTGATGTGAATGGGTGCCTTAAGTGTAGTGGGTGGTACGTGGTGTCGAAATGGTGTGTGTGTTTTGTGTGTGTGTGTGTGGGGTGGACAGTGTGGTGTGTGTACGTGTGTGTGCAATTGTGTGGGCGTGTGTGTGATAGTGTGTCGATGATACGTGTGTGTGCGTGTGCTAATGTGGAGTGTGTGGGTGGTGTAGTGGGGGTTGTGAAGATAGCGGGTGTATGATGTGTGTGATATCGTGTGTGTGGTGGGTGCGTCAACTGCCCATGCATGTTCATCAGCATGGGGCCCCTCAGTGGTCGTGGGTCAACATCTCCCAGAACTGTCTACTACATCTGCGCGTGAGTGAACCAGTCTCACACTGTGGCCGCTGGGGCAGCGAGAATCTCCAAAATGGACGAGGCGGCTCCTCACTGAAACCAAGGCCAGGGAGGGGGAGGGGACTTACCCCTCAGGGGAGGGGAGGGGAGGAACGCAGGGAGGGGAGGGGAGCTGGAGGGGAGGGGGGGTGTGGGACTCTTCTGCGGAGGGGAGGGGACTGGGGCGGGGAGGGGGGAGAGGGAGGAGGGGAGGAGAGGGGAGGATTGGGGGATACACCTCTATAGAGGTAATACACCTCAGGCGGGTGGGGAGGGGAGGGGATCGGTCCCCGAGAGGGGACCTCTCCCGATAGAGAGGCCCTCTAGAGGGGAGGGAGAGGAGAGGCGGAGGGGAGGGGGGGCGGTTTGAGGAGAGGGGCGGGGAAGGAGGGGTGGATGAGGAGCTGTTAGAGGGAGGGAAATAGAGGAGAGAGGAGGGGAGGACGAGGTGGCCGAGTAGGGGCCCCTCAGGGGAGGGGAGGGAGGAGGGGGAGGAGGAGGAGAGAGGGGGGACGTCCAGGAGGGGAGGAGCGGGGAGGAGAGAGCTCGAGGGACGGGAGGGAGTCAGAGAGAGGGGAGGGGCGGAGAGGAGAGGGGAGGGGAGGGGAGGAGATTATTGATCAACGTACAAGCCCCCTACTTTGTTCCACCCTTTTATCATTCATGAGCGAGAGGGGAGGAGAGGGGAGGAGAGGAGAGGGGAGGGGACTCTCTAGTCCCTGGCCTCTGCCCCTTGCCTCTCCAACCATCGACCCAGGAGGAGCCCTGCCTCCTAGGGTCTTGGGTTGAGGGGAGGAGTGTGAGAGGGTTAAAGTTTCCACTTACACAGGGAGTAGATTAGAAGCGTGACAGACGAGGGGTTGACTGATGTAGGGGAGAGGAGCAGATATGACAATGAGCTCAACAGGATTGGAGACTTGGTAGGTGACTACCATCTCAGGAGTTTTTCTCGTGACACGCACGCCTTCACGTTTTCCTATGATTGAACCGGACCACCCGCTCCGTTTTTCCACTAATGGGATGGGAGGGGTGGTGGGAGATGTACTTCACTCATACTCGGGAGGATTTAATTGATGGGGTCAAATCATCTTTTCACTGGGGGGAATGGTAGCAATGCATTCATTTTAATGATAAAAGAGAACTAAACTTTAATTGCGGATAACAAAGTAAGGATTAATAAACGCTAAAAGGATTTGTTCATAACAAAATTTCTGGTGGATTCATTTCAAAAGGCAGCCGACACTAATGAATAAGCGAGAAGCCATTTAGAAGTGACCGCAGGAAACATTTTTATACAGCGTCGTGCTCTAGGGAGTCCCCTACTCTGTGGATTCCATCAGTCGTCTCTGCCACATCGGTGCCCAAGAGGAGATGCTCCATACCTGGTCATCAGGAGATGTCCTCATTCAGTAGGGGAACTGACGGGGGTCCCCTCTTCCCATCATACATGAGGCCCTCATAGGGTCTCCTCGGTACCCCTGCATCTCTGCCGTTGCTCCCCGCGTGCCCCACTTGCCAACAGGGACTGAGGTTCCCCGTTTCACCCCATCAGCCGTGAATACAGAGATATTGTTGTGTAAGAGATATGGTCACATTCCAACTTGATCTGTAGTGATGTTACTGATTGAGCTGGTTTTGGAGAACCCAGCTGGAACTTGTCCTTCGATCCCATCTGTCCGTGTGCCGGACCCAAAATCGTTCTGTTGCTCTCACTTTCCATCCGTCTCCTACAAATACCCAGGCAATTTATGGAGGTCAGTAGGACCTACATTCCCCACCTCGATTCGTGGCCACAGGGAGCGTAGCTCATCCTCAACCCAGGAGAGCACCCTAAGGTCAGGCATTGGTCACCCTGGTCCTCCAGCACTGTGAGGCATGACAGCCGCTTAATCTCTGTTGTCCATGTGTGATTTTGGGTTTGGTGTTAGTTAAAACAAATGTGAGTTTTGGGTTGAGGAAGAACACAAACGCAGTTCGAGTGCACCGCCCACTAAATTATTGCCTCTGTTATTTACTGGCAGTTCATCAAAATATGCGAGTATCCGTGTACAATGGTTTCGCCAATACCTAGGACGGATGTCAACAAACGGCGAGAGATACAATCGAGATTTAAACTAACCATGTGAACTGGGGTTCAAACAACTAGTGGACCAGAGAAGGTTGAACAAGTAGGTCACCATTCTCTGGAGCGCAGAAGTAAGGGGGGACTTGATCAGAGGTTTGGAAATTGATGAAGGAAAAGAAAGAGGGATCGTGAACAGCTTTTCCTTTGAGAGTAGGGAAGATTAAAACAAGCGGACATGCTGAGAATTTAAGGGACAGAAGTTTAGCTGGGTAACAGTGAGGGGGAGACTTTCTATCAGAGAGTGGTGGCGGGTGCGACCTGAATCCCTCCAGGGAAGTGGGTGGAGGCAGGTTCATCTCCCCTCCCATTTAAAAATTAACCTTTCGCCTAGGCATCCTGGATGGGAAGGGAATGGTCAGTGTATGTGGTTGAGCGCCAGGTATATGGGCCTGGGGAGAAGAGAACAACGTGTTCGGACCACGGACTTCTAGAGGTCGAGTATGGCCTTGCTTTCCGTGCTTCCAACCTGTATGACCCCTTATTGACGGTTATTCCAACAAGTCTCTATTCAAAGAAATATTGGAGACGTTGCGTTGTTTGTTTCAATTCCCCACCAGCTCTAATCTGAATTCTGGAACACTCGCCTAGTACCATTAAGGAACCTACACTTCTTATCTAGGTCTCCCTCATCTTGTTTAAAAATATACTTTTGACCTACCTCTATAAACCACTGTACCTGTACCTGTTTGGTCATATTTAGAGTCTTGAGCTCCTTATCTAGTCTCAGCATGTGTGGGTGATCATTTGGAATAACTCGTGCGTAATGATCCATGGCCATAACTTAGTATCGGTAGTGCATAGTGTAACAAGGTTATATTGATTACTGCGTTACCAATATCATGTAATATATGTGCAGACCTGTATAAACGTACGATGTATGATAGGTGTCTATATGGAATTATGCATTATACCTTCCTGCGTAACCACAAACTATTGTTATTATTGGATGGTAAAGCCAATTACAATTGTATATAATAGCTATAACAAGTGCGGGTGCGGGGTTATGGGACACGGTGGGGGGTGAGGTGGACAATTGACTTGAACCATGTATCGTATGTCTTGTGCTAGTATGTTCATCATGTTGGCTTGAACTCGGAGAAACAAGATGAGATGTCCCTGGGAAGGGGTTATAGCTATGGAAATAACTTGTTTCACTGACGGCTACGCTCCCTGAGAGTTTCACACATCAAGTAACCCCCCCCCCCCCCCCCCATCACTGCACCAGCGTTCAATGCATCATCATTTCCATCGGCAGCAGCGCGGAGCCAATCAGTTGCACCAGTGACCTTCAGTTACCTAGCTGGAAATAAAATGCACTGTCCCTTCTGTCAATTCCGTTTAGTAGTCGTGTAGTCACGTGGTGAGGTAAAGAGAGAAAAGCTTTGCAGAATGTAACTAACACCCTGGAGAAAGGAAAAGTATAATGAATGATTCACGGCTGAAAGGTAGAAGCGTTTCAGTAACACGATTCAATAGATGACCTGTGTGCACTGTTTGAAATGTCTATGATCATGGCAAATAACAGAATCTGTTGTGTGCTACAGGGGGTCTGGTGAGACCACACCCTGGAGTATGTGTAAAGTTTTGTCTCCTAATTGAGGAAAGACTTATTGCCTAGAGGAGTGAGTCTAGGAGTGGAGGTTCTACTGCAGTTGGACATGGCGTCTTGGTGAGATTCACACCAGTGGTGATGGCGACCAGGATTGGTCGGACTAAGTTGAGCCACTGAAGATTCTTGCATAGAGATTTGAGTATAGGAGCAGGGAGGTTTACTGCAGTTGTATCAGGGTCTTGGTGCGACACGACACATGGAGTTAGATGCGTAGTTTTGTATCTCAATTGAGGATGAATACATTTGCCTATAGAGGGAGTGCAGAAAAGGTCACCAGGGACTGAATACAGGGATGTCAAGGACTGTCTTATGAAGAAACGGACTGGGATAGACTTGGTTTATAATCTCTAGAATTTAGGAGATTGAGAGGGGATCTTATAGAAACTTACAAAATTCTTAAGGGGTTGGACAGGCTAGATGCAGGATGATTGTTCCCGATGTTGGGGAAGTCCAGGACAAGGGGTCACAGCTTAAGGATAAGGGGGAAATCCTTTAAAACCGAGATGAGGAGAACTTTTTTCACACAGAGAGCGGTGAATCTCTGAAAAGTCGCTCCCTGCCACAGCGTGGTAGTTGAGGCCCGTTCCTTGGCTGGATTTAAGCGGGAGTTTTGGCCCTTGTGGACTAAAAGGATCAGGGGGTAGGAGAGAAGGTAGGTACTGCGATAATGAGTTGGATGATCAAGACAATGATCATATTGAATGGCGGGCAGGCTCGAAGGCCGAATTGCTACTATTGGTCTATGTTTCTGTGATAGTGATCAGAGGGCATACTTTGCTGCTTACATACTACCTTCGGCTACAGAAAGAACCACAAACAAACCCATGCTGTGCATGATCGTTCCTCTAGTCGAGGAACACCACAACTGAAGACAGGAGGAGACCCCGCGGGAGCCCAGACTCTCGCCTGCTACGGGCGCTGACAGGGGGGTCAGGTGGGAGTGCTTATAACATCTATGCTGGACCTCTCCTCTCGGCGAGACACAGAGGACAAGACAGCGCAAGTGAGGAATTGGGACGTCTGAGTTATTAGGTCCAGGCAATTCTCTCACTCAAGCAATCTCGGCGGAACTGGAGGTCTCAACTAGGGGAGGGGTCTGGTGAGCATCTCTGGTGGGCCACGACGGAGGGGGCTGTACGGTGAGTCCGGTGCGCTCCCTTCTTCCCTAGATGTGATTGAGCGGGAGGCGACTGGATGAGCCGAGGATGGGGGGGGGACTCCGTCACGGTCCCCGTGCAGGTTGTCGATGTGGGGGGTGGGGTGTGATGATTGAAGAAGGCAGTGCTGCACGCCTCTGTCGCTAGGCGAACTCGCGGGAGATGGGCGAATGTCCTAATTCCGTCCTAGGACCAAGAGAAGAGAGGTGCAGTGCCGTGGCGGCCCTGGATATCGGGCCGGTGTGGGGGCAGGGGGGAGTGCGGGATTTGGGATACATGGTGTCTCCGGTGGCGCCATGGGGCAGCGCAGAGGGACAGGTAGGAAGGTGCTTGTCTTTCCTTCCTTGGTGTCATTTTCACCTGGAACCTTTTACCGAACATGTTTCCTTTCCGCCCACAGGCCTGGCTCCGTCTGCGACCTCCAAATTCTTCTTCACCCAGGACGAGCTCCCCCCCCTGGAGAAGAGTGCCCACGGGACGAGCTTGCGACCACGGGACGGTGGTGCAACGCTTTTCCCCCTGGGCGCTCGCAGGTGAGCAGCGACCTGGCCACCCGCGGTGGACCCCTCGCACCGTGAGGAGCACGGTGTGCAGGCATAATAAAATCCCCCTTCATCACCCCCAGGCGAGGGCGTCTAGGATGCTCAAACACGCCCGACGGGCGCGGCTGGGCGGTTGGGTCTTCTCACGGCCTCCAAGGGAGCTCAACGGCTTACCTACCACTCTCCACTCTGTGGGATCCCCTGTCGCGACTGGGACCAGCCATGCCAGGGGATCGTGTATTATTCACAATCACGTCGGGCTTCCTATGAAGGACACTGACCCTTCTACACTCGATTGCTTTCATGCCATCGTGTCAGTGGCTTCCCCGCGCCTGCTGCCATTTTGCCCGGCGATCGTCAGCGGTGCGGAAGGGTTCTATTGTCCGTGCTCTAAGGATTGCCCAATGATTCTCCCTGTCTCATGAAGCCGGAATGGGGGCCCGACTCGTTTGAGGAAGGCCCACGTGCTGGGCACCATAAGTCCGGTTGGCTGGTCAATAAATTGCGCAAATGCGGGTTCCCCTTCGGCGTCCCACCGTGTTCTGTCTCCTGTTATCCGGCTGGATGTCTGATTTCCTCTGTGAAGGACAGCGCACCTGGATGGGGGTTTACCTAAGTGTTAAAGGAATCTGTCTGTCTCCTGGACTGCACCCCTTCGTGGGAGATATTCGTAAGACAGGTAGATTGTGAAGCCAGGATCTGGATGTGTGATCGGACCCGCGGCTGGACCGGGGAATTGGGCCCGACGTTAGTGAGGCTTTTCCGCTCCTGTTGATCTCTGCGCCTTGTCGACTAGGGGGTATAGGAGTGGGACGCGATTAATTCAATTTCGTCAGCTTGTGTCTGGAATGATGCGCTTCCCGCGATTGGCGGACGGCATTTGTGGGCAGAAAACAAAACACCGTGCAGGCACGAGCTGAAAGCCCTCCGAAAATTCATTGCTGGGCGAAAGATACTCGTCTCTAAGAGTTAAGGGTCTGCTGTTTGGGGGCATCGCGTTGCTGGCAAGCTCGAATGCGCCTGTACTTGTGCCCAGTCATGGTTCTCTGCTGGAGACGGGTCAATTTTTTCTTTTTTTTCAGTGTGATGACAACTGGAAATGAATGACGCGCTGACGATTCGGCTGGACGAAACCGCATGATGAAGGTGCCCGCATGTTGCCAAATGGAGACCCATGTAACCGACTCGCATAATCCTCCACTACACTCGTCAGATCACGTCTTGCTGGCGATTTTACTACTTGCAATAAAAGCTACGCCCAAACATAGCAGCCGCGTAACCTTTTACTCGCTGATGCGGTGTGCTCGGAGCTATGCGTTATTCCGCTAGGCCACGGATCACACGTTTGCTAAATACTCCCCTACTCCACTTTCATCCACACTTGACACTCCCTCTCCTCTGTCTCGGACATTCTAAACTTCAGAGTGAAGGCCTCACACAAAATTGGTTGCGGAACACAATCTTCATCTTCCATTGGGGAGACCCAATCGCGGTAGAATTATTTGTTCCAATTCAAGGAGCGTCTGCTTTCCCTCTCTCACCTCCCATTTAGTTTCAGTACGTTTCACTGACGTGTGCTTTAATGTTACTGATGATGCACTCTTGTCACCTCCCCAGGGCTAACATTGACCAATGCTATTTACATGCCCTTCAGCAGCGTTCCTTTGACTCCGTTCTTCACACCTTACGCCTCCCATGGAGGTTGCCTGCCTCCGCTGGTGGACTGCAAGCGTGTTGTGTGGTCTATCGGTTACCAGCCCGTTTGTGTCCTCAGAAACTTCCGACAGCAATAACACTAAACCAGTTCTCCATCAGCTATTGACATACTCAATGCCATTCACGTGGTTATCATGTGAACTGGAAAGTCAGCGACTTCATTAGATGGTGCTGGAGGAGTGTGGGAAGGGGAATGGGTCTCTCCAGGACGGGAAACTTCAAGTGTGGGGGGAAGGTGGGAACGTGTCTGAGAACTGTCATTGTTTATTCCCAGTATTTCAACAAGGTGAAGGAGGCTGGAGATACATTCTGCAAGAAGACAAACTCTCTGTGAGGGAAAGGGACCAGGTCTATCCTCTCCAGCTCCGACAAAGAGATATGGAAATGTTCTAGAAAATGATGGAATGACCCGCCTGTGGCAATAATCCAATGGAAATGTGGGCGGCACCTTCGCATGAGTTTTTCGAGGATTAACTAGTAGAGTGGACTAAGGGAGACCCAGCCCCGGCGCAATCATTTACGACCCCCCCCCCGTATTCTGGCTTTTCAGAGGGCTTTACGACAGGTCCCACATACGAGATATTAGTTATACAAACTTGAAGCAAAGGTATTGGGGCGGTCCAGATTGATGTGGATAGCGAATGATGGCAGAAGGAAGCAAAGAGTAGGAGTAATCCGGGGCTTGCTTAACAATGGCCTGGCAGCGTTTATAGCGGGTTGGTACCGCAAGGCCTCAGTGTGGGACCCCACAATCTAATTCCGTAATGGATTTTTGCACGAGGGAATTGAATGCCAAACATCTCCACGTTTGCAGAATGAAACGAGCGGGGCTAGGGCCGTGTTAGATGTGTGCCCCTGAGGAGTAGGAGGGCGGCAAGGTGAATGGATAGGCTGGGTTGAGGGGGCAATGCATGGCAGACGCACCGATAATGTGGCTAAATGTGAGGTTACCACTTTGGTGGTGCAACAAAACACGGAAAGTAGAATTATCTGATGGTGGCTTTTTTTCGATTAGGAAAGGGGGAGGGCGATTGTTGAACGCGGCCGGGTGTCTGGGTACCCAAGTCATAAAGTAGGCATGGCAGGTCGCCAGCAGGGAGGAAGAAAGTGGAATGGTAGGTTAGCATTATAGCAAAAGGATTTGAGATAGGAGCAGGGAGGTCAGTACTGCTGTTTACAGCGTTTGGTGAGACACACGATGGAGTTGCGTAACAGTTTTGGCTCCTATCTGAGGAAAGAAATGCTTGCATAGCGGGAGAACAGAGAGGTTCACCACCAACTGATCCCTTGGGGTATGTCAGGACTTTCTATGAAGAAAGAACTGGTATGGAGATCGCTTGGTACTCAGCTGAGAATTTAGAATTTTGGGGGTTTGGTCCTATAGAACTTACAAGAGATTCTTAGGGGTTTGGACACGCTAGATGCGACAGAACGATTGTTCCCGATGGGTTCGGGGAAGATCCAGACACAGGGGTCACCCTTTAGATAAGAGGGTTAAATCGTTTAGTACCCGAGATGACTGAAGACATTTTTCAAATCACACAGGAGTGGTTGTGAATCTTTGGATAGTTCTCTGCCCACAGAGGGGTGTAATAGCGTTGAATCCAGTGTTCATTGGCTATAATTAGATGGAGTTAGATGTGGCCCTTGTTGTCTAAGGGATCCGGTGGTATGGCGCGAAGTCCAAAAAAAAGGGTGTAACGGAGATATCTGAGTTGGGCATGATCAGCCTGATCATATTGAATTGACTGGCAGAGAGGCCGAAGGGCGATGGCATGCTCGCAACTTATTCATGTTTCTGGATCTCGTATGGGCAGTTTGCACTGGGAGTGTGAGGGAAGGGCCTTGTGTCCCGAGTGGTTATGATCTCTACCTAAACCGAAACGTAACCACGACTGTATTTTGGCATTATTTTGGTTCTGTTTTTATATGGAAAACGGCCCTTGTTTTTAATGTAACCGACAATTAATATTGCAGACTTTGATCAGTACAGCTCGTGCTTGAGGCAGGAAAAGTGCTGATGTAAAATAAGAGCCACATTGGGGGTTTAATATGTACTGGTGTAGTAAGGTGCGCGACCCTGATCCTGCAACTGAGCTTGTTGATGGTGGAATGTGTGTAATAGATAGTTCGGGCACAGGCACCAGCGTGACCCTTCTTGAAATGATCGGGTAGACATGTTGCTGTTGGCTGGGGTCAACACATGTACACTGTTTAGCACAAGTCGAGTTGGTATCTAGGTTAAATAACAAGCTGCTTGTCCCCGATATACACCATAAATAGTTCTATATACAAGCGAGATCTCTTAGTATTCGTCCGTTAGATTACTGTCTGCAGCTGACCCGTGTTAGTGAAACTTGTGAGATCGGTTGGTGTTTTCAACAGGACGTCATATAGAGATGAGATCTTCCATGTAGGAGCACGGTTTGTTCACATATCACTGCCAGGTCGGGCTGGTGCACTGTGGTCGACACAGTTCTATTAACCCGGGGCATTTCGATTGTGTGATGGGCGCCAGCACACGTGGCGCAGCGGGTAGAGTGCTGCTTCACGGGTTTCTGCGTGGTGATAACAGTTCATCCTGACCTCGGTGTCTCCGTTTGGGGGGTTAGTACGTTCTCTCCCCCGTGGATGTGGTGGATTCCCTTGGGTGTCCCAGGTCTCCTCCCATCAAAGACCTGTGCGGGTTTGTAGGGTGCATGTTGGTCGGTCTGTAAATTACCTGCCCCTAGTACGTATAGAGGCGTGGGCGAGAATAAGTGGGACAACTTAGAAACGTATGTGTGCAGGTGGATTACGATGGTAGTACTTCGACTAGTTGGTGCGTTGATTATGGCATGGGTCCACTGCCGATCTTTAAATAACAAGTCTGTGGTCACGTCAAGGGGTCAGTATCTGCTGTCATCGCATGAAGTGGATAGACCACCACAGGGTATTGGTTCGTTACTGAAGCGTAAAGATAAGTGAAATGGGGTTCCACATGATGGGGAATGTTCGGCTTCAGTGCGACATATGAGGTGATTTGATCATTAAAGTGCTTTGTTTACACAAACCCAAGTGATGGGGGGTGTTGATATACAGCTATGGGGCGAACGGAATTCAAGGGACTATGGGGAGGATAGAAAGCAGAAGGACATACGGGTACTGATTGTGGATGAGATCAGCATGTAATCAATTGAAGGCGGAGTGGCTGAACGGACCAAATTGCCGCCGCCTGCACACCATTGTTATGGTAGTCCCCGCACTGTTCCCTGAGCAGGATGTCATATTTCGCTTGGGCCAGTTAGACCACATTTTGCAATGATGACTCGCACCTTCATAATCCCCAGGCAATTAACTAGGCGTCCTCTTTACCCCATTCCCTTTTCCCTTCCCAGGGCTCCATTGTTAGTCTGCCAGTCAGTTCATACAACAAGGGACGTTGACGTCTAGGAGCCCTAAGACCGGTCCTGCAGACTTCGTCAAGGCTAAATGAGACAAATAGCTGGACGATGTGGCAGTTTAGTGTCGATATGCTTTGGGGCAAGGGTAATAGACAATAGGGACTTGGCCAGGAGCAGAGGAACAGTGTGCCTCTCGAAGGCCAGTCCTACAATTTCAATGTGTGATCATGCGATAGTCTGTCTATCCCCCGCAACCCGTACCAAGTTCCTGCCTTCTGGCATATCCCCCGGGGACATTAGCTATAATTAAGAGCCTAAGTGCTATAGCGCGCCGCCCAGCAGTGCAGCGTCTATGGTCTACAAGATTCATTCTCCCCAGAGAGCGGACAGGGGGGACACTGGGTAGCTATGTGTGCGAGAGATGGGAGAGTGCCTGAACTTGTATACCACTGGCCCGGTTTTTATAGTGCAGGATGGTAGCCCGGCTTCTATTGCAGAGATAAGATTATCAAGGGTTGGCCCGCTCCCGGAGGACCGACGACACCTAACGCGGTACCTTTACGAACGGCCGAGCGGAAAACAATTTTGTCCCCTCTCAGCAAGGTGTACGTCTGATGGTGACACACGGCCATTGCCACGGTGGCGGTTGGGCGGACCGGTGCTTTGGTAGTTTCAGGAGTGGAGCTAGGGGATTTTAAAGATAGCGGAATGTCAGGGTAGGGTGAAAATAGTGGGGACATATGGCAGGACACGGGTGTAGTAATGGGACCGGATGTGGGAGGGGATACTCAAGATGATCAGCCAATGACTCCAATACGCCGCATGGTCGGTGCTGGCAGAATAGGGCGATCAGGGCGACCAATACTGTGTCCGCTTGTCTCTGCACCTAATGTCCGGATCCTAACTTGGTAGGGGTGTCATGATTGAAAGAGCGGTTAGGTTTTGCAGCCCCGCGTATTTTCAACCAATCTTCACCACACCAGCACACGAACGCACAAGAAGAACAAGACAGGCAACATTGAGCAGATAGACAGAGAAGTGTTGTCTACCCCAGCCTCCCCCCCGTCCTCGCTGATGGAGGGTAGCGAAATGCGTGTATGGATAGGTTAAGCCGGCAACAGTATGATGACAGTGTTAACTTGTGTCTTCTTTGATACTCTCCCAGCTAACAATGTTCACTGTGTTACATGGTTGTCTATAATAGAATCTAAGTCGGTCCATCTTTCGCACACCTCTACTCTTCCTTATCTGTGTATCTCCCCACTCCACCAGTTCTTGGTTATTAGAGACCGGGCTTGAATCAGAAAAAATCAAATTCCCTCTCAGAGATGCGTGCTGTCCCGCTGGTTCCTCCCCGATTTGTGTCCCAAATCTTGTTTCCCTTCCCGTGAGTATGCAGTCCCTGCGCCCGGTTGATTCAATCCGGTCAATTCATATTCAATCAACTTCAGTCATCGCCAACCAATCCTCGTATGCGTCCCACGCAATGCCGTTTGCGGTCAGTCCGTTGTAGTTGTCCATCCGGGGCACTCAAACTAGCCAGAGAGACCTCTCGAACTAATCCGACATCCGCCTAATTAAACCCTGGGGACGGCACGTGGCGAGAGAACTCTATCGGGGGCCTCGAGTTCAGCGTGTGCTGTGTTGTGGTAGAAGTGTTCTCATCTCTAGTCCGTTGCCTGCGGCGCCGTACTCTCTGTGGGGGGAGGGCAAGACAGCCATGGTTGGGGGTTTGCTTAGTCGGGGGGGTTTTGATGATCTTCAGCCGTCTCAGGGACCCCGTTTTCGGTGGGGGCCAGAGGGATTGGGGGGGACCGCTGCTGTGCTGCTGCGGGTCTTCCCCACCCGTTGAGTGTTCTCGTCGCAGCCGTGCCTGCTGCTTACATCCATGAAGAGGGGTCAGGTACTCTCTGTGGTTACCGCGGTACAGTTGCGTCTGGATTTGGGTGGTGATATAGGTGCTTTTCTGCGACCAACTCATCAGCGCACCACTACCGATGCACAGCCTGGTGCCCTTTTTGCCTCCACGCTTGGAGGTGGAGGGGCCGGGCAAATCTCCGAGTAGTCCGGGCGAATTATAGTGGAGGCGCGACACTCAGTTCCGTCTCCAATGGATGGGGGGTTCCTTAAGCCCGCTCTGTCTGGTCTGCCTGAAGTCAACACACAATCCCTTCGTCTTGAGTGGAGTTGAGGACGACGGTATTGTTGGCACACAGGATGTCCAAGTGTGGAATTCCGGTAGGCTGACATAGGTCAATTGTCGCTGAAGTCAGTCTATACATGGTATCGTCAGCAAACTTAATAAGGCGTCTGGATCCGTACTTTGGGAGCGCAGCGATGGGTGAGAGGGAGTCGAGGAGAGGTGAGCACACACCCTGTGGCACTCCATTTTGGTGTCTCAGTGTTATAGTGGAGGAGTACGCGGATATTGCCCTAACAGACTGTGGATCTGTCCTGGGAGGAAGTCCTGGGTCAATGTCTGCAGAGGGAGGTGGGAACTGACATGTTCTAACGGAGATACAACTAAGTCCAGATCTGAGATCCTTGCGCGGCGACTAGAATTCTTTTTTTTTTTCTTGGGGCGGCAGGGCAGCTGTTGCGGATAGCATTTCTGGGGCCTTACCTCCCAGCGCTTGTTCGGCAACAGTCGGTTAAAGAGTAAAAGAGGCTCACCAACTTCGCAACACAGTGACCACCCCCCTTTATGGATACCGTACACCAGCCAAAATCTCACCAGTCATTGAACACCCCCCCGCCAGCGCCGCCCGACTTGCGGCGCCGCGAAAATGGTCCCGGACCCCACAGGGGATGGGAGTGCGAGCACATTCTGGGGAAAAACTCCTCACTGTAACATTGGGCTGGCTGTTGGGTTTGTAAAATAATTGCAGGATAGGTTTTTGGAGAAATATACATGAACGGTACAGACTGACGGAAGGGGCATGACTGGATCTCCTGTTAGGAAAAAATGAGACGGGGGCAGGTGGAGAGGTAGCGTTTGGGAACAGTTTGGGTCAGTCTGTCCCATTGAAGGAAATAGGTAATCACATGAAAAGATCCATGGTTTGAAAGGGAATTGGGCCTTGGTTCGAAAAAAAGGGAGATTACAATAACTATAGGCAGCATGGGAGTAAAGTAGGGGTGAGGCGTCTACGGAATGTAAAAAAGACAATCTATAAGGAAAGAAACTTAGAATTGTCGTTGGGGGCGCTCCTCGTTGCAGCCCCAAAGACAACGGGACCCGACAAAGACCACAGGGCAGGGAGAATTAAACGTTACCCCTCATCACGACACCCCACCCTTCCCACACACCGACACCAACACCAAAACTAACACCTACAATACATAACTATAAACAGACAAAAATAATTAAAAACGCGAAGGGCTGCAGAGGCCGCTGTACGGACGCCGAGTAACGCAGCTTATACCCCCCT
>NW_026576463.1:0-97873 GCF_028641065.1 Leucoraja erinaceus | reverse complement strand
CATTTATTTGTCACATGTACAGTGGATGTATGGTCAAATGAACCGGATTTGATAAAGGAACGAGGTTAATGAGCCATTAGGATGTAGTGACCATAACATGGTCAGCTTTAATCTACAATTGGAGAGGGAGAAGGGTAGATCGGAGGTGTCAGTGTTACAGTTGAATAAAGGGGACTATGGGGCATTGAGGGAGGACCTGGCCAAAGTTGACTGGAAAGATACCCTAGCAGGGATGACAATGGAACAACAATGGCAGGAATAATACAGAAGGTGCAGGATCAGTTCATTCCTAGGAGGAAGAAAAATTCCAAGGGGAGTAAGGGGAGACCACGGCCGACAAGGGACATCAGGGACAGTATAAAAATAAAAGGGGAGTGCAACGTAGCAAAGATGAGCGGGAAGCAAGAGGATTGGGTAATGTTTAAAGAGCAACAGAAGATAACTAAAAAGACAATACGGGGAGAAAAAATGAGGTACGAAGGTAAGTTAGCCAAGAATATAAAGGAGGATAGTAAAAACTTCTTTAGGTATGTGAAGAGGAAAAAAAATAGTTAAGACCAAAGTTGGACCCTTGAAGACCGAAAAAGGTGAATTTATTATGGGGAACAAGGAAATGGCAGATGAGTTGAACAGGTACTTTGTATCCATCTTCACTAAGAATGACATAAACAATCTTCCGGATATAGTAGTGGCCTGAGGATCTGGGGTGACGGAGGAACTGAAGGAAATCCACATTAGGGAGGAAATGGTGTTGGGTAGACGGATTGGAATGAAGGCTGATAAATCTCCAGGGCCTGACGGCCTGCAGCTGCCTGTTTTTCATCTTTTTTATAATTTTTAGTTAGTTGAGTGTTTTTGTTTTCAGGAGTTCTTATGTGAGCATTTTGTATGTGGGGGGTGGGAGGAGGAAGGGGGAAACTGCTTTTCAGGGTCCCTACCTGGTCGGAGAGGTAGCTTTTCTCCCGGCTGCACCGTCGACCAGTCCTCGTGGCCAACCAGCGGGCCTGGAGCGGCATTTCCTGAGGGGTCTGGCCAGAACCTCGGCTTCAGCAGCGGCACAGCGCCGGAGTGCTATCGCGGAGCAGAGCGGGAGGTGCCTTGCCCAGGTCACCGCGCTGGAGCTCCGGACTGCTGAGACCGCAGGTGAACATCGCGTAGCTGCGGGTCTGTGGAGCGGACAGCTGCGGGCGGTGGCGCTGAATTTTTCATCGGGAGCCTGGGATCTCTCGCCGAGATCGCCAGTTGTGGAACTCCATCCAGCGCGGCCTTGTTGGCTTCCGAAGCCGCGGCCTCCAGTACGGAAGCGGCTGTTCCAGGTGTCCCAAGCCGATGTGAGGATTCTCCCGACGCCGGAGCTACATCACCCGGCGAGAACGGCCTGGAACATCGGGCCTCCGTAGAGACGAATGCAGAGGCCTCAATATGCCCAACTATGGGTGAACTGTAAATTAAAGTAAAGAAAAGTAAAGTTGCCTTTATTGTCATTGAGGACCTTTCGTGCCATTGCCTACAGTAATAAAAATGACAAAAACACCAAATTAACACAATTTAACATCCACCACAATATGAGTTCACCCGGCACCTCCTCACTGTGGTGGAGGCAAAAATATTAAAGTCCTTGTCTCTTCCCTCCTTGTTCTCGCTCTGCTCTGAGGCGACCTGTGAGCTCTCCTCCGAGGCCAGGTCGCCGCTGCCGCGGGAACGCCACAGCTCCGTTGCCGGGTCTCCGCTGCCGCCAGACACGCTGCCGCGGGAACGCCACAGCTCCGATGCTGGGGTCGTCGTTGCTGCCGGACACGCTGCCGCGGGAACGCCACAGCTCCGTTGTCGGGTCTCCGCTGCCGCCGGAACGCCATAGCTCCGTTGTCGGGTCTCCGCTGCCGCCGGAATGCCACAGCTTCGATGCCGGGTCGTCGCTGCCTTCGGAATACCACAGCTCCGATGTTGCCGCTGGAACACTGCCCCAGCTCCGAGGCTGCCAGCTCCGCCATTAGGCCTCGGCGCAGACGGAGACGGACAGGGGGGATACGATAAGAGAAGTTGCATTCCCCCGAAGGAAGAGACCAAAAACACGTTTCTCCCCCCCCCCACCCCCCACACCCATACACAACATAATAAAATAAAACCAAAAAATAACTAAAACAGGACGCAAAAGAACAAACAAACAAAAAAAAAAAAAAAACGGATTTATGAAGGGGAAATCATGCTTGACTAATCTCTGGACTTTTTTGAGGATGTAACTAGGAAAATGGACAAGGGAGAGCCATTGGATGTAGTGTACCTGGACTTTCAGAAAGCATTTGATAAGGTCCCACATAGGAGATTAGTGGGCAAAATGAGGGCACATGGTATTGGGGGTAGAGTGCTGACATGGATAGAGAAGTGGTTGGCAGACAGGAAATTAACGGGTCCCTTTCAGAATGGCAGGTAGTGACGAGTGGGGTACCACAAGGCTCGGTGCTGGGACTGCAGATATTTACAATATGCATCAATGATTTTGATGAAGGGATTCAAAGTAACATGAGCAAATTTGCAGATGACGCAAAGCTGGGTGGCAGTGTGAACTGTGAGGAGGATGCTATGAGAATGCAGGGTGACTTGGGCAGGTTGGGGGAGTGTGCAGATGCATGGCAGATGAAGTTTAATGTGGATAAATGTGAGGTTATCCACTTTGGTATCAAATACAGGAAAGCAGATTACTATCTAAATGGCGTCATGTTTGGAAAAGAGGAAGTACAACGGGATCTGGGGGTCCTTGTTCATCAGCCTATGAAAGTAAGCATGCATGTACAGTAGGCAGTGAAGAAAGCGAATGGCATGTTGGCCTTTATAAGAGTAGTAGGGTATAGGAGCAAAGAGGTCTTTCTGCAGCTGTACAGGGCCCTAGTTAGACCACATCTGGAGTATTGTGTGTAGTTTTGGTCCCACTAATTTGAGGAAGGACATTCTTGATATTGAGGGAGTGCAGCGTAGGTTCACAAGGTTAATTCCCGGGATGGCAGGACTGTCATATGCTGAGAGAATGGAGCATCTGGGCTTGTACACTCTGGAATGTAGAACGATGAGAGGGGATCTTATTGAGACATATAAGATTGTTAAGGTTTTGGACATGCTAGAGGCAGGAAACATGTTCCCGATGTTGGGGGAGTCCAGAACCAGGGCCACAGTTTAAGAATAAGGGGCAAGCCATTTAGAATGGAGACGAAGGAAACACTTTTTTTCCATAGAGAGTTGTGAATCTGTGGAATTCTCTGCCTCAGAGGGTGGTGAAGGCCGGTTCTCTGGATACTTTCAAGAGAGAGCTATATAGGGCTCTTAAAGATAGCGGAGTCAGGGGATGTGGGGAGAAGGTAGGAACGAGGTACTGATGGCGGTTGATCAGCCATGATCACATTGAATGGCGGTGCTGGCTCAAAGGGCCGAGTGGCCTACTCTTGCACCTATTGTCTATAAAATGCTTCAAGATTGTTGATCAAATGTGGTTTGTCTTTCCGAAGTTGTCTTTCCGAACGTACACTAGGGGTGCCGCATTGTTGGCAGTCTCTGCCTAGTCTGTCTTCGGATTTCCAAGCTGCTGAGGGTGTTCTCACGTTCCGACGTCGGAGTACCATAATCCCGGCAAGAAGGCTTGAACATCGATCCGCCCGTAGTGGCGACAGTGAGAAGTTCGGGTGCCTCCCAACCACGGGTGAATAACAGAGGACAACAAAGGAGAATTACTGAACTGGGAAAATTTGATTCAGCTGTGAGGGGATGTCTATGTTAAAGACTATCGTGTTCTGTGCTTTTTTTTATTCGTATGGCTGTATGGTGACCACACATTTCACTGTGGTACATGTGACAAATAAATGTCTCTTGTCTTGTCTCTTGTCTTGTCAAAGGCTTTGCACTTCCTCCTGATCTGTAAAGATGTTCTTTCTCTGTATGGATCAGCATTAAGATTACCAAGAAACACAAGGATTTATTTAAAGCCAATTTTGCACCTTTAGTTGACCACATCAAACAACAGTTCACTAAATGGTCACCAAGGTCCTTATCTCTAATAGGCTGAATCAATGCTATTAAAATGTTTATCTTACCTACATTTTTATATTTATTTCAGACGATACCAATTTTTATTCCTAAATCTTTCTTTGATATTATTTACTCCAAAATGTCCTTATCTATATGGCAGAATAAAAATTCCAGACTAAGTATAAAATACTTACAGAAATCAAAAAAAGATGGTGGTTTGTCTCTCCCGAACCTTAACTTTTACTATTGGGCAGTTAATTCTCGCTATCTAACGTTTTGGACAAAAAATTTAGAAGATACCCAATGTCCAGGGTGGATAAATCTTAAACGTGATTCTATGCAAGGGCTATCATTGGCTTCTATTCTAGGGGCCTTGTTACCTTTTATAATTACGGGATTGAATAAATATACGACTAACCCAATATTAAGACATGCACTTCGAATATGGTTTCAATTTCGTATGTTTTTTGGATTGAATGGCTTTATTTTATCGAGTCCTATCATATCTCATTTTTTTTCTTCCAACCTTCTAGCACTGATCAACCTTTCTGTTATGGAAGAGGAAGGGATTAGTAGCTTTTCGTGATTTGTTTTCGGATGGTAGTTATGGCTTTTGAATAACTCTCCAATAAGTATAATTTACCTAACTCACATTTTTTAGATATTTACAAATTAGACATTTTTGAGGGATACTCTAATCTTGTTTCCGTTACCACATCAAACCGATATCTGGAAAAAAATGTACATTTGAACTCTTATCAGAAGGGCTTAATAACGACTTTTTATGAGTTAATTTTGAATTTAAAAAAAGATACATTGATAAAATTAAGAATGACTGGGAAAGAGAACTTCAAATTTCTTTATCTATAGAGAAATGGGAGAGGATTCTTCAATTAGTTAATACCTCTTCGATGTGTGCAAGACACGCTCTAATACAATTCAAGGTGGTTCATAGAACTCATATGTCAAAAGATAAGTTAGCTTGTTTTTATGGTCATATAAATGCTACCTGTAACAGATGTAATTCTGAAGTGGCCTCATTGACTTGTATGTTTTGATCCTGCCCACTTTTGGAAAAATATTGGAAATACATTTTTGATACTATTTCTGTAGTTTTAGGTATTCATTTACAACCTCATCCTATTACTGTAATTTTTGGGCTGCCAATGTTAGATTCTATTCTTCTGTCCCATTCCGCCCATCGGCTGATTGCTTTTACCACATTAATTGCCAGAAGATCTATTTATTTAACTCCATAGATGCTGCACCCGCTGAGTTTCTCCAGGTTTTTTGTGTACCCTAACGAGATGGCCGCCGTCTACACAGCTCCGATGTTGCCGCTGGAACACTGCCCCAGCTCCGAGGCTGCCAGCTCCGCCATTAGGCCTCGGCGCAGACGGAGACGGACAGGGGGGATATGATAAGAGAAGTTGCATTCCCCCGAAGGAAGAGACCAAAAACATGTTTCTCCCCCCCCACACCCATACACAACATAATAAAATAAAACCAAAAAATAACTAAAACAGGACGAAAGAACGAACAAAAAAACAAAAAAAAAACGGATTTATGAAGGGGAAATCATGCTTGACTAATCTTCTGGACTTTTTTTGAGGATGTAACTAGGAAAATGGACAAGGGAGAGCCAGTGGATGTAGTGTACCTGGACTTTCAGAAAGCATTTGATAAGGTCCCACATAGGAGATTAGTGGGCAAAATGAGGGCACATGGTATTGGGGGTAGAGTGCTGACATGGATAGAGAAGTGGTTGGCAGACAGGAAATTAACGGGTCCCTTTCAGAATGGCAGGTAGTGACGAGTGGGGTACCACAAGGCTCGGTGTTGGGACTGCAGATATTTACAATATGCATCAATGATTTTGATGAAGGGATTCAAAGTAACATGAGCAAATTTGCAGATGACGCAAAGCTGGGTGGCAGTGTGAACTGTGAGGAGGATGCTATGAGAATGCAGGGTGACTTGGGCAGGTTGGGGGAGTGGGCAGATGCATGGCAGATGAAGTTTAATGTGGATAAATGTGAGGTTATCCACTTTGGTATCAAATACAGGAAGGCAGATTACTATCTAAATGGCGTCATGTTTGGAAAAGAGGAAGTACAACGGGATCTGGGGGTCCTTGTTCATCAGCCTATGAAAGTAAGCATGCATGTACAGCAGGCAGTGAAGAAAGCGAATGGCATGTTGGCCTTTATAAGAGTAGTAGGGTATAGGAGCAAAGAGGTCTTTCTGCAGCTGTACAGGGCCCTAGTTAGACCACATCTGGAGTATTGTGTGTAGTTTTGGTCCCACTAATTTGAGGAAGGACATTCTTGCTATTGAGGGAGTGCAGCTTAGGTTTACAAGGTTAATTCCCGGGATGGCGCGACTGTCATATGCTGAGAGAATGGAGCATCTGGGCTTGTACACTCTGGAATGTAGAACGATGAGAGGGGATCTTATTGAGACATATAAGATTGTTAAGGGTTTGGACATGCTAGAAGCAGGAAACATGTTCCCGATGTTGGGGGAGTCCAGAACCAGGGCCACAGTTTAAGAATAAGGGGCAAGCCATTTAGAATGGAGACGAAGGAAACACTTTTTTTCCATAGAGAGTTGTGAATCTGTGGAATTCTCTGCCTCAGAGGGTGGTGAAGGCCGGTTCTCTGGATACTTTCAAGAGAGAGCTATTTAGGGCTCTTAAAGATAGCGGGGTCAGAGGATGTGGGGAGAAGGTAGGAACGAGGTACTGATGGCGGTTGATCAGCCATGATCACATTGAATGGCGGTGCTGGCTCAAAGGGCCGAGTGGCCTACTCTTGCACCTATTGTCTATAAAATGCTTCAAGATTGTTGATCAAATGTGGTTTGTCTTTCCGAAGTTGTCTTTCCGAACGTACACTAGGGGTGCCGCATTGTTGGCAGTCTCTGCCTAGTCTGTCTGTTTTTCTATCTTTTTTTTATTTTTAGTCTTTTTTATTTTTATTTTTTAAAGTATGTTTTGGAGGTTTCTTTAGTTTTTCTGTGGGGGAGAGGGGTAGGGTAAGGGGGAAACCGTTTCCCAGTCACTTCCTGTCAAGGATGTGACTATTCTCTGAGTTGCGTCCTCGCCCCCCCTCATCGCGGCCTACTCACTGGATTGGCATGGCCTTTCCTGCCGGGGACCGGCTAAAGCTTCAGCGGCGGCGCAGCACTGGATTCACCGTGGAGCGGGCGATGCTTCATGTGGATCGCCGTTTGAAGCTCCGGAGTGTTGGGCCTGCTGCTTCAACATCATGGAGCTGTGGTGTGTCGAGCTTCCAGCGCGGGCGGCACTGACTTCAACATCGTGGAGTCCAGGGATCCCTTTCCGAGGGCTGCCAGCGTGAATCTCTACCCAGCGCGTCCTGTGGACTTCGGGAGCCGCGGACTCCGGTAGGGAGTGGCCGATTCGGATTTCCAAGCTGCTGAGGGTGTTCTCACGTTCCGACGTCGGAGTACCATAATCCCGGCAAGAAGGCTTGAACATCGATCCGCCTGTAGTGGCGACAGTGAGAAGTTCGGGTGCCTCCCAACCACGGGTGAATAACAGAGGACAACAAAGGAGAATTACTGAACTGGGAAAATTTGATTCAGCTGTGAGGGGATGTCTATGTTAAAGACTATCGTGTTCTGTGCTTTTTTTTATTCGTATGGCTGTATGGTGACCACACATTTCACTGTGGTACATGTGACAAATAAATGTCTCTTGTCTTGTCTCTTGTCTTGTCATAGGCTTTGCACCTCCTCCTGATCTGTAAAGATGTTCTTTCTCTGTATGGATCAGCATTAAGATTACCAAGAAACACAAGGATTTATTTAAAGCCAATTTTGCACCTTTAGTTGACCACATCAAACAACAGTTCACTAAATGGTCACCAAGGTCCTTATCTCTAATAGGCTGAATCAATGCTATTAAAATGTTTATCTTACCTAAATTTTTATATTTATTTCAGACGATACCAATTTTTATTCCTAAATCTTTCTTTGATATTATTTACTCCAAAATGTCCTTATCTATATGGCAGAATAAAAATTCCAGACTAAGTATAAAATACTTACAGAAATCAAAAAAAGATGGTGGTTTGTCTCTCCCGAACCTTAACTTTTACTATTGGGCAGTTAATTCTCGCTATCTAACGTTTTGGACAAAAAATTTAGAAGATACCCAATGTCCAGGGTGGATAAATCTTAAACGTGATTCTATGCAAGGGCTATCATTGGCTTCTATTCTAGGGGCCTCGTTACCTTTTATAATTACGAGATTGAATAAATATACGACTAACCCAATATTAAGACATGCACTTCGAATATGGTTTCAATTTCGTATGTTTTTTGGATTGAATGGCTTTATTTTATCGAGTCCTATCATATCTCATTTTTTTTCTTCCAACCTTCTAGCACTGATCAACCTTTCTGTTATGGAAGAGGAAGGGATTAGTAGCTTTTCGTGATTTGTTTTCGGATGGTAGTTATGGCTTTTGAATAACTCTCCAATAAGTATAATTTACCTAACTCACATTTTTTAGATATTTACAAATTAGACATTTTTGAGGGATACTCTAATCTTGTTTCCGTTACCACATCAAACCGATATCTGGAAAAAAAATGTACATTTGAACTCTTATCAGAAGGGCTTAATAACGACTTTTTACGAGTTAATTTTGAAATTTAAAAAAGATACATTTGATAAAATTAAGAATGACTGGGAAAGAGAACTTCAAATTTCTTTATCTATAGAGAAATGGGAGAGGATTCTTCAATTAGTTAATACCTCTTCGATGTGTGCAAGACACGCTCTAATACAATTCAAGGTGGTTCATAGAACTCATATGTCAAAAGATAAGTTAGCTTGTTTTTATGGTCATATAAATGCTACCTGTAACAGATGTAATTCTGAAGTGGCCTCATTGACTTGTATGTTTTGATCCTGCCCACTTTTGGAAAAATATTGGAAATACATTTTTGATACTATTTCTGTAGTTTTAGGTATTCATTTACAACCTCATCCTATTACTGTAATTTTTGGGCTGCCAATGTTAGATTCTATTCTTCTGTCCCATTCCGCCCATCGGCTGATTGCTTTTACCACATTAATTGCCAGAAGATCTATTTATTTAACTCCATAGATGCTGCACCCGCTGAGTTTCTCCAGGTTTTTTGTGTACCCTAACGAGATGGCCGCCGTCTACCAGCGCCACTGATGGCGACCCCTCACCAAGATGGCCGCCGCCAACCAGCGCCACTGGAGCCGACCCCTCACCAAGATGGCCGCTGACTGCCGACCAATCAGCGGCGCCGACCTCACCTGCCCTCAGCAAGATGGCCGCCCGCCGTCCAGGTGCCGCCCCGGGTCGAGTCTCCCCATCGACTGGATGAAAGTGGCGGCGGAGAAGCGGCAGTTGATGAGGTCTCTGCCGACCTGAGGTAAATAATGTTATAAATCAGCAGGGCAGGGGGGGGAGGGGTAGAACTGAGGTAAAGCAACACATAAAGTACACGTCTGCGGAAAAACTGGAGTAAAACGCGTTATAAACCTTCCCCTCTCGTTCACTTATAAATCATTATAAATTATAAATTAGCAGCGGAGCGACCTGATGTAAATCTCCACATAAACTAAACGTCTGGGCGAAAACGGGGATAAAAAATAGAAACCCACCGTCCGGGGCAGCGTCCCGACAAAAAAAACATTATAAACATCCCCCTCTTTCTGCCCCCCCCCCCCCCGTAAATAATCAATTAATCACCAAATTAACTATATGTCTGGGGGAAATAAACCCGCTCTGGGAAACGGAGGTAAATAATGTTATAAACCCACATGGGAGTGGAATAAACGTGGCTGTGGAGTCGGACCCAAAACATTCGATCCCGACCCCTGGGTATAATAATTTTAAATTTAAATAAGGGCCTTTTAAACTCATGCCCCTAAAGTTTTGAGTTTAATGGTTGTAGCTGTACTATTGTGGCTTTTTTAAATTGTTTTTTCTTGAAAAAAAAACATAATTCATCATGCTAAAAGAAAAAAAATTATAGAAAGGACTGTAGTGCGTGGGTCTCAAAATGAGGCAAGTAGTCTGAAGTTTGAGAAGCACTTTACTTTAATTCCTCCCGGTTCAGGGGAAGACGAAACCAGGAAAAGATGGCACCCAAACCCTGCCTTTTATACCCTCCAGCTAAGGACCGCCTCCGGACTGCGCCACTCCTGTGCCGAGGGGTTCGGCAGTATAATGGCACGACCCTTGGGAGCCGTCACAGGACCCCCCCCCCAGAACCAGAGGCACAAAACGCACCGGCGGGCGCACGACCCGGCAGGCCCGCGTGCGGAAGTCAGCAGATCCCGGGGCTTGCGGGGGCGTAGGTGGAGGGACAGGTCGAGGGACCGGCGGGAGGACAGGTGGAGGGACAGGTGGAGGGAGTCGTGAGGGGGGGGCGCCCTCGGGGCCGAGGTTGAGCAACCAGCACCGGCTGGTCAATGTCCAGGTGCGCCGGCCACCCGGTTCTCTTTCCCCTTGACGTAGCGGATGGCTGTGGTGTACTCGGAGATGTAAGCCAACTGCCGCTGCTGACGTGCGGACCAGGGATCGGAAACCTTCTGCAGGGCGAAAGTGAGCGGCTTATGGTCGGTGTAGGCGGTGAACGGGCGGCCCTCCAGGAAGTAATGAAAATGGCGCACAGCCAGGTACAGAGCCAGGAGCTCACGATCGAACGCGCTGTACTTGGTCTGCGCACGGTTGAGGTGCCGACTGAAGAAGGCCAGAGGCCGCCAAACTCCGCCTGTCAGCTGCTCCAGTACAGCACCAACTGCCGACTCCGAGGCGTCCACAGTGAGAGCAGTTGGGGCATCTTCCCGTGGGTGCACCAGCAGCACGGCCCGAGCAAGGGCCTCCTTCGCGCCGTCGAAAGCTGCCTCCGCCTCGTGGGTCCACTCAACGCTCTTTTGCTGCCGACCCGCCAGAAGTTGATACTGGGGCCGCATGATGTGGGCCGCGGATGGCACGAAACGATGGTAGAATGCCACCATGCCGACAAATTCCTGCAGGCCACGCACCGTGCGTGGGCGGGGAAACCGACGGATGGCGTCGACCCTGTCAGGCAGGGGAACCGCGCCTTGCGCAGTCACGCGGTGGCCGAGAAAGTCAATTTCGTTGACCCCAAAACGGCACTTGTCCAGGTTGATGGCCAAACCATGCTCGCGGAGCCGCTGACAGAGCTGTCGAAGGTGAGCGCAGTGTTCCTGCTGCGAGCGGCTGGCCACCAGGATGTCGTCCAGGTACACGAACACGAATTCGAGGTCACGACACACCCCGTTCATGAGGCGCTGAAAGGCCTGTGCAGCGTTTTTGAGGCCGAACGGCATCCGAGTAAACTCGTAAAGCCTGAATGGCGTGATGATAGCCGTCTTGGGTACGTCATCCGGGTGAACCGGGATCTGATTATAACCCCGCACCAGATCCACTTTTGAAAAAAATGTGGCCCCAGCCAATTGGACCGTGAAGTCCTGGATGTGGGGTACGGGGTATCGATCCGCTGTTGTTGCAGCGTTCAGCCGTCGGTAATCCCCACAAGGTTGCCAGCCCCCGCTTGACTTAGAGACCATGTGGAGTGGGGACGCCCAAGGGCTGCTCGAAGGGCGAACGATCCCCAAGGCCTCCATCGTGCGGAATTCCCGCCGTGCCAGACGCAGTTTATCTGGTGGCAGTCGTCGTGCTCGTGCATGGAGTGGTGGGCCGGTAGTCGGGATATAATGTACAACTCCGTGGCTGGGGGTTGCTGAATGAAACTGCGGAGTGAGAATGTCCGGGAACGCAGCCAAGATTCGTGCGAATCGGGAGTCCACGGACGCCAGTGGCCGTCCCACCGGTTGACTCAAGCGCAACGTGATCGGCTCCATTGTAGTGGCGTTGACCAAACGCTGACGCCCGACGTCCACCATGAGGGAATGCGTCTGGAGAAAATCGGCCCCGAGCAATGGTTGGGAGACGTCGGCAACGGTGAAGTTCCATGAAAAATGGCAGGAGCCGAGCACGATGGGAACCATGCGCAGTCCATATGTGCGGATGGGGCTGCCGTTCGCCGCGGTGAGGACGGGCCCCCGCTTACCGGAACGAATGTCGGCCAGCGAAGGGGGCAGGACGCTGAGCTCCGCTCCTGTATCCACGAGGAAGCGGGTCCCGGAGCGCCGATCCCAAGCGAGAAGGCGGTGAATTTGGCCGGCCACCGCGGGGACTATTGGCAGCCGGCCCAGGCGTTTCCCGGGAATGTGCATGGCTGGCGGCATTGTCGTGCTGCAGCACCCCAGCGCTGATGGAAATAGCACCAGCTCCTTGTGTTGGTGCTATTTGGAGCTTGCCTGCCCCAGCTGGTGGTGCCTGCTGCTTGCTGGCGCTGGACTGCAGGTGCAGTACCCCTCACTGCCGCTGGGGGTAATCGAGCGGGCCGTCGGGCTGGAGCTGTCACTCTTTCCACAGCTCCCCCGCCCCACCGGAGGAAATCGGGAGCTGCTGGGGTGACGTCATCGGCGTGCCTGCCGACGGCCAGCGCGTTGACGTCATCCGGGCGCGTCGACCTGAGCGCGACCTCGTCTCTGCTGACGCCCAGCGCGCTGACGTCATCAGGGCGCGCCAACCACATGGCGTCGGCGCGCCTCCCGAGGGCCCGAAGGTCGGCAAACGAGGCGTCGGTGAGTTGCAACCTAATGTAGGCCGGCAGCAGATGCAGGTAAGTGTACTTGAACAACAGGCACGGCGTGTGCCCGTCTAATAACGCCACCATTTCCTTTAGGAGGGTAGATGGCCGCCGGTCGCCCAGGCCACCCATATGCAGGATCCAACCTGCCCGCTCCATCCTACTTAGTCCGTAAATTTGGAGCAGGAGCTGTTTCAGGCCTGCTGGAACCAGATGAGCGGCCGTGTGGTCCAGAAGCTGGGCAGTTTTACGGAGACCGCGTCCAGAGACAGGGTCGGGCTGGCGTGTGAGGAGGTAGGGCTTTGTTCTGTCTCCATCATGATGCCAATAGACGTCGGGGGTCACCAATGTAGTGCGTGGGTCTCAAAATGAGGCAAGTAGTCTGAAGTTTGAGAAGCACTTTACTTTAATTCCTCCCGGTTCAGGGGAAGACGAAACCAGGAAAAGATGGCACCCAAACCCTGCTTTTTATATCCTCCGGCTAAGGACCGCCTCCGGACTGCACCACTCCTGTGCCGAGGGGTTCGGCAGTATAATGGCACGACCCTTGGGAGCCGCCACAGGACTATGACAAAATTAAAATTCCATTGAATTAAATAAAAATTATAAAAGCTTCACTCCAAAATGTATTAAACTAATGCCACGTTTATGAGCTAAATTATGACAAAAAGAATCTCAAGTGCAATAGAAATTAAAAGTAAATGCATAGGTAGTTACGTTTGCTACAAAAGTACATACATAAAATGTATTAATAATTTGTCCTTAGGAACAGAATTGCTTCTGCCAGATCCTCTTTCATTAAAGCCCTTAAATTTGATTTAATTATTTTCAGTACAGAGAACAGTCTCTCCACGCTGACCTGAGTGGGTGCTATAGCCACAGAAATAGTGGATGCATTAGTGATATTTTTCCAAACTCTTTAGATTCTGGAGTAGTTCCTGAGGATTGGAGGGTAGCTAATGTAACCCCACTTTTTAAAAAGGGAGGGAGAGAGAAAACGGGGAATTACAGACCAGTTAGTCTAACGTCGGTAGTGGGGAAACTGCTAGAATCAGTTATTAAAGATGGGCTAGCAGCACATTTGGAAAGTGGTGAAATCATAGGAGTTAACGGGTTGTTGTCAGAATGGCAGGCAGTGACTAGTGGGGTACTGCAAGGCTCAGTGCTGGGACCCCACCTATTTACAATATATATTAATGATCTGGATGAGGGAATTGAATGCAACATCTCCAAGTTTGCGGATGACACGAAGTTGGGGGGCAGTGTTAGCTGTGAGGAGGATGCTAGGAGGCTGTAAGGTGACTTGGATAGTTTGGGTGAGTGGACAAATGTATGGCATATAAACATAGAAAATAAGTGCAGGAGTAGGCCATTTGGCCCTTCGAGCCTGCACCGACATTCAATATGATCATGGCTGATCATCCAACTCAGTATCCTGTTCCTGCCTTTTCTCCATAGCCACAAGGACCACATCTAACTCTCTCTTAAATATAGCCAATGAACTGGCCTCAACTACCTTCTGCGGCAGAGAATTCCAGAGATTCACCACTCTCTGTGTGAAAAAGGTTCTCCTCATCTTGGTCCTAAAAGATTTCCCCCTTATCCTTAAACTGTGACCCCTTGTTCTGGACTTCCCCAACATTGGGAACAATCTTCCTGCATCTAGCTTGTTCAACCCCTTAAGAATTTTGTAAGTTTCTATAAGATCCCCCCTCAATCTTCTAAATTCTAGCGAGTACAAACCGAGTCTATCCAGTCTTTCTTCATATGAAAGTCCTGACATCCCTGGAATCAGTCTGGTGAACCTTCTCTGTACTCCCTCTATGGCAAGAATGTCTTTCCTCAGATTAGGAGACCAAAACTGTACGCAATACTCCAGGTGTGGTCTCACCAAGACCCTGTACAACTGCAGTAGAAGCTCCCTGCTCCTATACTCAAATCCTTTTGCTATGAATGCTAACATACCATTCGCCTTCTTCACTGCCTGCTGCACCTGCATGCCTACTTTTAATGACTGGTGTACCATGACACCCAGGTCTCGTTGCATCTCCCCCTTTCCTAATCGGCCACCATTCAGATAATAATCTACTTTCCTATTTTTGCCACCAAAGTGGATAACCTCACATTTATCCACATTATGCTGCATCTGCCATGCATTTGCCCACTCACCCAGCCTATCCAAGTCACCTTGCAGCCTCCTAGCATCCTCCTCACAGCTAACACTGCCCCCCAGCTTCGTGTCATCCGCAAACTTGGAGATGTTGCATTCAATTCCCTCGTCCAAATCATTAATATATATCGTAAATAGCTGGGGTCCCCAGAACTGAGCCTTGCGGTACCCCACTAGTCACTGTCTGCCAATGTGATAAGCACCCGTTTACTCCTTCCTACTGTTTGCTTCCTGTCTGCCAACCAGTTCTCTATCCACATCAATAAAGAATCGATTTCAACAGCTACAAGCGTTTGAGTCAAGTTGACTTTAGATTGACAAAATAGCTCAGTTTGAACATTTGGTGTCAGGAGTGGAATTCTTCGATTCTCAGCCAACAAGATAACGAAGTTAAGAGTCGAACTACCTACAGATAGGACCAGAGGAATTGGCCAAAACAGAGTGAGTAGTCACCACTCTGTTTTCCTCTCTTTCGTTTTTCTGTTGGTAGTAGACCTTTCGTTATTGCGTTGTGTGGGATCTCGACAGAATCAAGTCAATCTAACAAACCTTGTTGAGTGGTAAGATAGACTTTTAAACTTTGGGAATGTGGAGACTCGGTCATTGGGAATGACCAATGGTAACTGGTAACTGACAGTTGAACTGGATCCTGTTGATTAAACACCGGGAATACTAAAACATACTCGTAATTTGGAATGATCAGTAATAATTAGATAATTGGAAACAGGGTCGGCTAAACATTGACAGTGCTAAATTAATCTTGATCATTTGGAATGGTGGGAAGTAGTTAAAAACAATTGAATTCGGATCCAGTGATGTCACGGTTGCTAAATAAGAAATAGTAATCAGTTAGCAGAGGGAGACGAACGGGGAGGCATGGGAAAATGATTGGAATTTGGCTCCTAGCGCATCTCCACTTCCCTATCAGCCCCCGTTTCAAGCTCCACCCACACCACAATCCGAGCCCTAGTCAATGGTGACAGAAATGTACCCAAGTTTACCCAAGGCAGAGTCAGGAACCAACAGTGCATCCACCTCAGGCATCTGACCCAAGAAGAAGGAGAAGCCCCAGTTTACAGACCCCGTAGCATGGCATACTAGGTCCCAGTCTAGAGACCAGGTGCAAGAAGGAAAGGGAGGAAAGGAGGTCACACAGTTGGGAATGTAGAAGGGAGCACTTGGCTGAGAAAGACAAACCCCAGAAACAAAAAGCGAAGGTGCTAAAATAGACGGAGTAAGAAAACATCCTACAGGCGCCAATATCCCGTCAGAACGGTCCTTAACCCCAGAGCCCTAATACCTCCTCCATCCAACCAACAAAATAACGGCGAAACAGCCATGAATAATGTGTGGGTGCCGTGGAAACCAAATGAGATGATGGCACTTTTGTTGGGAGTGCCTAATAAGAATCAGAATCCACAAGCTTTCATTGAATTTTTAAGAACAACGATATCTGTATATCAAGCCAATTCCAGAGATTTATGGGCATACTTCAGCAAGTATTAACAGCAATTGAGTATACCAGATTCTTGGTTCACTTAACCTATGACAACCACGCAGCTCTAGAGGCGGCGCACGCAGGGCAGGTAACAATGAGGATCGAATTCCAGCTTATGTTGGCAGCCGTGGGCCTCACTCTCCAGCAGCCAATCGATATATCAAAGATTTTGGATATGAAACCAGAGGAAGGAGAGGCTGCAGAAGATTTTCTGGAAAAGTTTAAAACCATCTACGGCAACCAGTCAGGTGACACTCAGTATCAGCAAGGAATTGACTCGCCACAGTTTTGTGCTATGCTTATGAACTGCTTGCCTTCCAGCATCACAATGGCTATTAAAACTAATAATATGGACTGGTCAGAGTCTTCATCACCCCGCATGTCAAGAGCTGTGAGAGCCTTTTGGAAAAACTGTCCTATTGGAGACAGGGAAGCCCAGGTAAAGGTAAAAAACTAATATGTGATGAGAGAAATTAGAGAAGTTCCGCCAGTGGCTGTCCCTGACTGAATGGGCTAACAAATCCGGATGTTACCCTGTTTATGGATGGCAGCTCATCCATTATTGAAAAGAGTGGTTGTCAGGCTATGTGATTGTTAATCAGGAGGGAACGACCATTGAAGCGGCGCTTCAGATAAATTAAAATGGGGCGATTCATCCTGCTATGCATCCTGATGCTGCTACAGTTGGAGGGAAATGAAGGAAAAATTCAATTATGTGGCCCGGGACAAACAAGCAGAGTCTTTCACCTCTGCAAACTAGAAGTGGTACAGTGCAATGACCCGGATGCCTTTGGATCCTGGAACGTCGCCAAGATTGACTATTGCAATGGGATACTGCGTCAGCCCGATTGACAGGTAGACTTAGATAACCGACACCTGTGGGAATTACCCTGTTGGTTTCAGGAGTGCAAATTTGACTTTTTCTGCATACGGAATCCCTTGGAAGACAATTCGGCATAGGAACATTTGTATGATGGACTATACTATCTAGAAGCATTAGAGGTCTACCCTTGTTTACAGGAGAAAGAACATGAGAAAAGAACATGGGAAAAACTGGCATTGGAAGAAACAGACTCTAACATGTTTATACAAGCCCCATATTGACCTATTTGGTAAAGGACAAATTGTGTGTAACCTTGCTATGAAATCAGTTAGTAGCCTATCTGCAGTGCCTACAGAGTGCGGGAGGACTGAACGGTTAGTAAGGTGTCAAGGTGGGAAGTCAGTTCCGGTCGAAACTGTCACCAACTGTTTGCCACTGCTTCGTGACAATGAGCATTCTTACACGGGTTGTGACGACAAGACTTATGCAGTGTACTATCAGAAATGCGTCTGTTCTCTTTACAGGATAGATATGCCTTATACTATCTGTTGGCCCGTGAGGGAGCGATGTGTGCTATTGTGAAAGACAGGTGTATGATGGGAATTCAGGACAGAACTAGTAACATCACAAAACATCAAAATGACATTATTACCCTGCACGATGGGATGAAGGAGGGTATTGATTGAGGAGAGTGGGGATTTGGAGGATTATATACTTGGATCATTAGTATGGCCATATATGCAACAATAGTGGTTTTGTGTTTGTTCGTGGGAATTGCTTTTGTTAAATGTATTATTGCTAGACTAATGACAGCCTTGGGTAATGTGGAAACTGGTGAGAAGATACTATTGCAACATCTAGAAGAAGAAGACATTCCAATGTTGAACGATGAGGTAGTTGAAAGCATGGTTAATGCGCAGTTTTAAGAAAGAATTATTAGAAGACGAATGTATTAGAATTAATAAAATGGAGATAGACCAGTGGTATGAAGCCCAGAATAGTTGAGCACCCTAAGAGCTAGGGTGTGAAGCACAGCAGAGAAGTAGGGAACAGCATTGGTGTCAACAAGCCAGCCTGCCGACCTACGTGGTCCGGGATTTGGGGGTATAAAGCAACTCGAGGTTAGAAATAAACTTGAATGACTTGGAAAGTTCAGATACTAGTCTCAGCTGAATAAAGAATCGATTTCAACAGCAACAAGTGTTTGAGTCAAGTTGACTTTAGATTGACAAAATAACTCAGTTTAACATTTGGTGTCAGGAGTGGGATTCTTCGATTCTCAGCCAACAAGTTACCGAAGTTAAGAGTCGAACTACCTACAGATAGGACCAGAGGAATTGGCCAAAGCAGAGTGAGTAGTCATCACTCTGTTTTCGTCTCTTCCATTTTTCTGTTGGTAGTAGACCTTTCGTTATTGCGTTGTGTGGGATCTCGACAGAATCAAGTCAATCTAACAAACCTTGTTGAGTGGTAAGATAGACTTTTAAACAGACTGGTCCATTGGGAATGGGGAGACTTGGTCAATAGATTCAATCCATTAGACTTCAGATTGACAAAATAACTCAGTTTAACAGCGAGAGGTCAGGTTGGTTATTGCGAACTGAGTGGAGGTGTTGTGCTTCCGAGGTTGATCATACGCTGAATAATCCAACCACATTTTTGTTTGGAAGTGGAAAGAAATAATAGAAATTGCATTCATTGCAACGTGTAAAAAGAGTTGAGATACTGTATTATAATTTTTGCTGCATGTCATTGTGGTATATATCATGTCTTGATTGGTGAATATGTTTAGTTTGTGACTTTATTTGAAGCAGAAATAATATGCGAATGCTTCATTGAGCATAATTCCGACTGGTAACTACGCACTTCGTCCGAGCACATTATCGCACGCGTCATGCAAGCCGTCTTAAATTACCACCTAAACTATCATTTGGCAACTTAAAAAGCTGCCGAGGTTGCCCAGCTGACAACAGTGACAAAAAGTTAAGAGTGAGCCCTGCTCCCCCCTCTCGCCCTCCTACCCAACTCCCCTCCCTTCTCCTCTTCACCCCCTCCACCCTTTTCCCCTCCCCCTCCCCCCCACTCTCGTGCCCTGCCGCCCCCCCCCCCCACCCCTTTCAAGCACTAGTAATGTTCATGTGTTAAGAATGTCCTGTTTGCCAGCATGTTGACCCTCTGTGTTCCCCTCCAGCAGGGTTTAGGAGCCGTTGCTGTGGACGGAGAGATGGGGACGTGAACGACCATTGATGGCGGCCAGGGTTCCGGTGAGCCCCTCCCATCTGCTCGCTGTGCGGGTTGAGCTTTGAGGGGCTGAGCTTTGATGGAGGACCACATGGCATGGCACAACGAGGATAAGGGTTGTGAGTGCGACGTGTGTGGCAAGGTCTGGCAGTACCCGAGCGAGCTGGAGACCCACCGGCGGATTCACACGGGAGAACGCCCCTTTGACTGCTCGGTGTGCGGCAAGAACTTCACCCGCTACGACAACCTGCTGCGGCACAACCGTGTGCACTCCGACGAGAGGCCCTTCACCTGCTCTAACTGCGGCATGAGCTTCAAGACAACGCAGGTCCTGAAGATCCACCAGCGAATTCACACGGGAGAGAAGCCCAAGGCTGCTCAACCTGCGGGAAGCACTTTGCCCAGTCGTCGGGGCTACAGTGGCACCGGTGGGTGCACAGCAGTGAACTACCCTTCACCTACTCCAACTGCAGCGACTGAGGCAAGGGCTTCACCTCCTCCAACAACCCGCTAGAGCACAAGCACACTCATACTTGGAAGCGGCCCTATACCTGCAGCGACTGCGGCAAGGGCTTCACCCACTCCCACTGTCCCACCAGCGGGTGCACTCCGTCAAGAGGCCCTTCGGCTGCTCCGACCGCGGCAAGAGCTTCAAGATGACGAAAGAACTGAAGGTCCACCAGCGGGTGCCCACGGGCAAGAAGCCCTATGGCTGCTCCACCTGCGGCCCAGTTGTTTGGGGCTGTGGGTGCACCGGCGGGTGCACAGCAGCGAGAGGCCCTTCACCTGCTCTGACTGCGGCAAAGGCTTCAAGTCATCGCCGGAACTGAAGGTGCACAGGTGCCTGCCACCGGGGAGCGGCCCTATTCCTGCAGCAACTGCGGCAAGAGCTTCACCCACTCCCAAAGCCTGCTGGATCATCAGCGCACCCACACCGGCGCCCCTACACCTGCGCCCAGTGCAGCAAGGGCTTCATCCGCTCCTCCAAGCTGCTGTCCCACCAACAGCTGCATGCCGACGACCGTCCCTTCCCCAGCCCACTATGTGGCGAGCACTTTGCCATGGCCTACCACGCCCTGTCTCACCAGCGCTTGCACACCAGTAGCCCGCCCTGCAACTGCCCGTACTGAGGTGAGGTGTTTGACAGCTCGCGGGCGTTGCGGCAGCACTGGCGAGCCCACGCTGGCGAGCAGCTACTCCGATTGCGGCAAGCGTTTTAAGAGAGCACGGGGGCTGCGGGAGCACCAGCGGATAAACACCGGAGAGAGACCCTTTCTGTGCGCTGAGTGTGGCAACGGTTTCACCCGCACGTCCAGCCTGTGGCAGCACCAGCGTACCCACAGCAGTGAGCGTCCCTTACCCTGCCTGTCCTGTGGTAGGGGCTTCACCTGCCTTGACCATCTGCTGGAGCACCGGCGAGTCCACACCGGCCAGCGCTCCACTGTCCGCTCTGTGGCAAATCCTTTGCCTGCTCCAGCCTGCTGGCGCACCACCACATGGATAGATAGGCATTGTTTAGGTAGACACAAAATTGTGGAAGGAATGGGTTCCATTTCGGATCGAGACCCTTCTTCAGTCTCGACCCGAAACATCACCCATTCCTTCTATCCAGAAATGCTGCCTGTCCCACTGAGTTACCCAAGATGGCGGATTGAAGGAGTGGGGCGCCGTTGTGTATGGCTGCTCTGCCTGCAGCCCTGTTAGATCAAAATGTTTGTTGTAGGTCTTTTATGTGGTGGGTGGGGGGAGGGGAAGGGGGAAACTTTATTTCTACGGTTTTCCTCCGAATCCCATCTTCGCCCTCTCCGTACGGCCTACCATCGGACTGGAGCGGCGTTTCCTGCCGGGACCGGCCGGGACTACAGCTTCGGTGGCGGCACAGCGCTGGGTCACCATCACGGAGCGGGCGATGCCTTACCGGGTCGCCTTGGGGTAAGCTCCGGAGTGCTGTGACCGCTGACTCCAACATCCGAGGCTGCGGAGCGTCCAGCCGCGGGCGGCGCTGGATTTAAAACACCGCAGAGCCTGGGATCCGAGATCGCCAGTCGGAGCTCCAAACAGTCTGAGGACTTCGGGTGCCGCGGTCTCTGGGGAGGGTGCGACCGTTCCAGCCATTTCCATACCGCTGAGGACTTTTCACCCGATGACGGTGTTCTATCTTCCCGGCAGGAGGGCCTATAACATTGGGCCGTCGTTGCTGAGACTGGCTGCGGAGGCCTCAAACAGGCCCCGACCTCGGGTGGTCTAGGAGGAGGAGGAAGACTGGACATTTTGGTGCCTTCCCGCACAGTGGAAAGTGTTGATTCTGCTCTGGGGGGGATGTTCATGTTGACTCCTATAATGTATTGTGTCTTTTTTCTTCTTTTTTTATTTTATATGGATGTATGGTAATCTAATTAATTTTCTCTGTTAAGCACTTTGGCTTCAACATGAGTTGATTTAAAAGTGCTCTATAAATAAAAATTAATTACTTACTTACATACTCCAACATTTTGTGTCTTTTTTGAAAACCAGCATCTGCAGTTCGTTGTTTTTAAACCATTCTGGTTAACCATCTCTGCACCTTCCCCAAAACCTCCACATCAGTCCTGTAATGGAGTGACGAGAACTGTATGCAATACTCCAAATGCTACCTGACCAATGTCCCTTCAAGCTGCACATTTACATTCCTCTCCTTATCTCACACCCTTTTATCTCCTTATTTTCTCTCACCTGTCACTTTCTTCACTCATCTGCCAATCACCCCCTCATCTGTTAACATAGTGTCAGTCTGAGGAATGTCCCGACCCGAAATGTCACCTATCCACGTTCTCCACAGATGCTGCCTGATCCACCGAGTTAGACAATAATAGACAATAGGTGCAGGTGTAGGCCATTCAGCCCTTCGAGCCAGGAACGCCATTCAATGTGATCATGGCTGATCATCCCCAAACAGTACCCCGTTCCTGCCTTCTCCCTATATCCCCTAACTCCGCTATTTTTAAGAGCCCTATCTAGCTCTCTTGAAAGCATCCAGAGAACCTGCCTCCACCGCCCTCTGAGGCAGAGAATTCCACACACTCACCACTCTCTGTGAGAAAAAGTGTTTCCTCGTCTCCATTCTAAATGGCTTGCCCCTTATTCTTAAACTGTGGCCCCTGGTTCTGGACTCCCCCAACATCGGGAACATGTTTCCTGCCTCTAGTGTGTCCAAGCCCTTAACAATCTTATATGTTTCAATGAGATACCCTCTCATCCTTCTAAACTCCAGAGTGTACAAGCCCAGCTACTAAATTCTCTCAGCATATGACAGTCCCGCCATCCCGGGAATTAACCTTGTAAACCTACGCTGCACTACCTCAATTGTAAGAACGTCCTTCCTCAAATTAGAGGACCATAACTACATACAATACTCCAGGTGTGGTCTCACTAGGGCTCTGTACAACTGCAGAAGCACCTCTTTGCTCCTATATTCGATTCCTCTTGTTATAAAGGCCAACATGCCATTCGCTTTCTTCACTGCCTGCTGTATCTGCATGCTTACTTTCATAGACTGATGTACAAGGACCCCCCAGTTCCGTTGTACTTCCCCTTTGCCCAATGGCGCCATTTAGACGGTAGTCTGCCCTCCTGTTTTTGATACCATAGGATACCATCGGTTTCATAGGTTACCAGTGGATAACCTCACATTTACCCGCATTAAACCTCATCTGCCATGCACCTGCCCACTCCCCCAGCCTGTCCAAGTCACTCTGCAGTCTCATCGCATCCCCCTCACAGTTACACCGCCACCCTGCTTTATGCCATCTACAAATTTGCTGGTTACTTTGAATCCCTTCATCCAAATCATTGATGCATATTGTAAATATCTGAGGTCCCAGCACCGAGCCTTGTGATACCCCACTAGTCACTGCCTGCCATTCTGAAAGGGACCCGTTAATCCCTACTCTTTGTTTCCTGTCTGCCAACCAATTTTCAATCCATGTCAGCACTCTACCCCCAATGCTATGTGCCCTGATTTTGCCCACTAATCTATGTGGGACCTTATCAAATGCTTTCTGAAAGTTCAGGTACACTACATCCACTGGCTCTACCTTGTCCATTTTCCTAGTTACATCTTCAAAACATTCCAGAAGATTAGTCAAGCATAATTTCCCCTTCATAAATCCATGTTGACTCGGACCGATCCTGTTACTGCTATCCAAATGTTTGGCTATCTCATCTTTTATAATTGACTCCAGCATCTTCCCCACCACCGATGTCAGGCTAACTAGTCTATAATTCCGTTTTCTCTCGCCCGCCTTTCTTAAAAAGTGGGATAACATTAGCTACCTTCCAATCCACAGGAACTGATCCTGAGTCTATAGAACATTGGAAAATTATCACCAATGCATCCACGATTTCTAGAGCCACTTCCTTAAGTACCCTGGGATGCAGACCAGCAGGCCCTGGGGATTTATTAGCCTTCAGGTAAATTGAATGGATTAAAGGCCGATAAATCCCCAGGGGCAGATAGGCTGCATCCCAGAGTACTTAAGGAAGTAGCTCCAGAAATAGTGGATGCATTAGTAATAATCTTTCAAAACTCTTTAGATTCTGGAGTAGTTCCAGAGGATTGGCGGGTAGCAAATGGAACCCCACTTTTAAGAAGGGAGGGAGAGAGAAAACGGGGAATTACAGACCAGTTAGTCTAACATCGGTAGTGGGGAAACTGCTAGAGTCAGTTATTAAAGATGGGATAGCAGCACATTTGGAAAGTGGTGAAATCATTGGACAAAGTCAGCATGGATTTACGAAAGGTAAATCATGTCTGACGAATCTTATAGAATTTTTCGAGGATGTAACTAGTAGCGTGGATAGGGGAGAACCTGTGGATGTGGTGTATCTGGACTTCCAGAAGGCTTTCGACAAGGTCCCACATAAGAGATTAGTATACAAACTTAAAGCAAATGGCATTGGGGGTTCAGTATTGATGTGGCTAGAGAACTGGCTGGCAAACAGGAAGCAAAGAGTAGGAGTAAACGGGTCCTTTTCACAATGGCAGGCAGTGACTAGTGGGGTACCGCAAGGCTCAGTACTGGGACCCCAGCTATTTACAATAAATATTAATGATCTGGATGAGGGAATTGAAGGCAATATCTCCAAGTTTGCAGATGACACTAAGCTGGAGGGCAGTGTTAGATGTGAGGAGGATGCTAGGAGACTGCAAGGTGACTTGGATAGGCTGGGTGAGTGGGCAAATGTTTGGCAGATGCAGTATAATGTGGATAAATGTGAGGTTATCCATTTTGGTGGCAAAAACGGGAAAGCAGATTATTATCTAAATGGTGGCCGATTGGGAAAGGGGGAGATGCAGCGAGACCTGGGTGTCATGGTACACCAGTCATTGAAGGTAGGCATGCAGGTGCAGCAGGCAGTACAGAAAGCGAATGGTATGTTGGCTTTCATAGCAAGGGGATTTGAGTATAGGAGCAGGGAGGTTCTACTGCAGTTGTACAGGGTCTTGGTGAGACCACACCTGGAGTATTGCGTGCAGTTTTGGTCTCCAAATCTGAGGAAGGACATTATTGCCATAGAGGGAGTGCAGAGAAGGTTCACCAGACTGATTCCTGGGATGTCAGGACTGTCTTATGAAGAAAGACTGGATAGACTTGGTTTATACTCTCTAGAATTTAGGAGATTGAGAGGGGATCTTATAGAAACTTACAAAATTCTTAAGGGGTTGGACAGGCTAGATGCAGGAAGATTGTTCCCGATGTTGGGGAAGTCCAGGACAAGGGGTCACAGCTTAAGGATAAGGGGGAAATCCTTTAAAACCGAGATGAGGAGAACTTTTTTCATACAGAGAGTGGTGAATCGCTGGAACTCTCTGCCGCAGAGGGTAGTTGAGGCCGGTTCATTGGCTATATTTAAGAGGGAGTTAGATGTGGCCCTTGTGGCCAAGGGGATCAGAGGGTATGGAGAGAAGGCAGGTACGGGATACTGAGTTGGATGATCGGCCATGATCATATTGAATGGCGGTGCAGGCTCGAAGGGCCGAATGGCCTACTCCTGCACCTAATTTCTATGTTTCTGTCCCATCAGTCTATCCAACACCATTTCCTGCCTAATGTGGATTTCCTTCAGTTCCTCTGTCACCCCAGATCCTCTGGCCACTACTATATTAGGAAGATTGTTTGTGTCCTCCTTAGTGAAGACAGATCCAAAGTACCTGTTCAACTCATCTGCCACTTCCTTGTTCCCCATAATAAATTCACCTTTTTCGGTCGTCAAGGGTCCAACTTTGGTCTTAACTATTTTTTTCCTCTTCACTTTATATTCTTGGCTAGCTTACCTTTGTACCTCATCTTTTCTCCCCGTATTGTATTTTTAGTTATCTTCTGTTCTTTAAACATTACCCAATCCTCTTGCTTACCGCTCATCTTTGCTATGTTGTACTTCGCTTTAATTTTAATACTGTCCCTGACGTCCCATGTCAGCCATGGTCATCCCTTTCTCCCCTTGGAGTTACTCCAGCACTCTGTGAAACGTCACCTATCCATGTTCTCCTGAGATGCTGACTGACCCGCTGAGTTACTCCAGCACTTTGAAACGTCACCTATCCATGTTCTCCACAGATGCTGCCTGACCTGTCGCGTTATCACAGCACTTCGTGTTAGAGTCATAGTGTGATACAGTGTGGAAACAGGCTCTTCGGCCCAACTTACCCTCACTGACCAACATGTCCCACTAGTCCCTCTTGCCTGCGTTTGATCCATATCGCTTTAAATCCATCTTATCCATGTACCTGTCTAACTGTTTCTTAAACGTTGGGATAGTCCCAGCCTTAACTACCTCCTCCAGCAGCTTGTTCCATTCACCCACTATGTGAAAAAGTTACCCCTCAGATTCCTATTAAATCTTTTCCCCTTCACCTTGAACCCATGTCCTCTGGTCCTCAATTCCCCCTCTGGGCAAGAGACTCTGCACATCTAACTAAATTGTGTTCCATGCAGGATCCCAGCATCTGTAGATTCTTGTGTCTCCTGCACATATATCTACCTATCACTTCTGAAGAAGGATCTCAACCTGAAACGTCACCCATTCCTTCTCTCTAGAGATGCTGCCTGTCCCGCTGAGTTACTCCAGCATTTTCTGTCCACCTATCACTTGCCAGGCTTTGTCCAGGCCCCATCTCTTTTCCAGCTTCCTCCCCCCACTCACTCCAATCAGTCTGAAGAAGAGTCCTGACTCAAAACGTCATCTGTCCATTCCCTCTAAAGCGGTGGAGGAAACTCATTGGTTCATAGAAACATAGAAAATAGATGCAGGAGTAGGCCATTCGGCCCTTCGAGCCTGCACCGCCATTCAATATGTTATATGGTTAAAGCACTGCTGTAATATCTTCCCTGATAAGCAATGCAACACCTCCACCTCTTGCCCCTCCAATTCTATCACACCTGAAGCAACAAAATCCTGGAATATTTAGTTTCCAATCACAGCCCTCCTGCAACCACGTTTCACTGATCGCCACAACATCATACTTCCAGGTGTCAATCCAGGCTCTAAGTTCATCCACCTTTCTTACAATGCTCCTAGCATTAAAATATACACATTTAAGAGACCCACCATCTCTTATTCTCTGTTTATTGTCTTTTTCTTCTCTCTCCCCTACATTTTGGGTCAGAGTGCTACCATTCTCTGCCTCCTGCCTTACAAGCTGACTGCTAGCTTTCCCAATTTGAGTCCCTCTCCCCAACCATACTAGTTTAAAGTCTCCCCAGTAGCCTTTGCAAATCTCCCCGCCAGAATATTGGTCCCCCTCGAGTTCAAGTGCAACCCGTCCTTTCTATACAGGTCGCACCTTCCTCAAAAGAGGTCCCAATGATCCAGAAACTTGAATCCATACCCACTGCACCAGTCCCTCATTCACGCATTTATTCTCCACCTCGCTCCATTCCTACTCTTACTGTCGCGTGGCACAGGCAGTAATCCTGAGATTGTTACCTTTGCAGTCTTTCTCCTTAACCCTCTACCTAACTCCCTAAATTCTTCTTTCAGGACCTCTTCTCTTTTTTACCTATGTCGTTGGTACCTATATGTACCACAACCTCAGGCTCCTCTCCCTCCCATTCCAGGATTTCTGGGACACGTTCAGACACATCCCTGACCCTGGCACCAGGGAGGCAAACCAAAGATCCTATAGCATAGGATCTTTGGTTTTTATACTCACAGCTCCAGGCAACTCCTCCTCTCACCAACGGCTCCCCGGGCCTCTGTAGAAGCAAGCCCCGCGCTGTTTTTATACTCACAGCTCCAATCAAACTCTCCCACCTAAATTTCAATTATCCAGGGGCAATAGACAAGGGTGTGTATTATCACCAATGTTAATTGCGATATATTTTCCTCAATACTTAAAACTAAATTGGATCCCGACATAAAATTGATCACACTAGGTATATCAGAGGCCTGATCTGAGCTACGATATTTCAAAGACGTTTCCTTAACTATGGCCTGATAACAGCAAAAAACAATACTTAAATTTTGGAAACAGACAACAGTCCCTACAGTGAAGATGTGGATCACAAACATGTCCCAGACACTATATTTCGAAAACATTAGGCAGATCAGTTTCTCAAGACATGGACACCCTTCACCGAATTCCTACAACAATAGTATGGTGCAACACAAATTTAAATTTAAATCCGATGCTGGGTTTGGGGCGGGGGGGGTGAGGGGAGGGGAAAGGTATATCTGTGGGTTTAGGGTTCAGAGGAGCTCAGCGGGATTTAGAGGGGTTTAGAGGAATTCAGAGGGATTTGGAGGGGTTTACAGGTGATTAGAGGTGGTCAGAGGGGTCCAGTATGTTTCAGAAATGTACGAGCCTGCTACGAAATAAACGAGCCTGGTACGAACAGTGCGATCCTGCTGCGAAAAGAGCGAGCCTGGTGCGAAAACTGCGATCCTGGTGCGAAAACTGCGAGCGTGGCGCAAAAGAATGCGAGCCTGGTGCGAAAAATGCGAGACTGATGCGAAAAGAACGAGCCGTCTGCGAAAAAATGCCATCCATGTCCGAGAGTGCGAGCTGGTGCGCAAAGTGCGAGCCTGGTGCTATATGTGCGTACCTGGTGCGAAATTTGCTAACCTGCTGCGAAAGCTGCGTACCTCGTCAGCAAACTATGAGCCCGGCGCACAAGCTGCGAGCCTGGTGTAAAAAGAGCACGCCTCAGTAAATGGGGAATTAGATGAGGGCACTAATAATTGGGGAATTAGAGAGCGCACCATTAAATGGTGAATCAGGAGGACACCAGTAAATGGGGATTTATGGGATGGCACCAGTAAATCGGAAATTAGGGGAGGGTGACAGTGAACAGTGGCACAGCAGTAGAGTTGCGGCCTCACGTTCAGACCCGGGTTCTATTCCGACCATGTCCGTACGGTTTGTAGACACACAGGTTTAAATGTAAATTGTCCCCAGTGTGTGTCGGACATCGATAATGTATGGGGATCGTTTGTCAGTGCGGACTCGCACTGTTTCCTTTTCGAGACACTTCTCCAGAGCTGCTTTGTCACGCGGGGTTACTCCAGCATTTTGGGAGGAAACCAGTATCTGAAGCTCCTTCCTATGCAAAGCTGATCTTAATTCTGGACATTTGAGGGGTTTACATAATTTTGAGGGGGCTTAGTGGGTTTTTTTTAGGTGGTTTAGACTGGGATAGATGGGTTTGTAGGGGGTTTGGAGGGGTTTAGAGAGGTTTCGGTAGGTTTAGAGTGGTTTCAATGGGTTTCAAAGGGTCAGAGTGGCTTATAGGGGTTTCGAGGGGGTTAGAGATGTTTCGATGGGTTCAGAGGAGCTTAGAGACGCTTAGAAGGCTTTAGAGGGTTTTGAGTGGTTTAGAAGCGTTTCGAATGGTTTAGAGGGGTTTAATGTGGCTAGTGTTCAGATGGTTTAGAGGTTTAGATGGGGTTATACGGGTTTAGAGGTGTTTCGAGGGATTTAGATTAGTTTTGATGGGTTTAGAGGGCTAGATGGGTTTTAAGGGGTTTAGAGGTGGTCAGACAGGTTCAGTATAGTTCAGAAAAGCAGGAGCCTGCTACGACTTTATAAACTCCACCATCAATAGTGTCACCTCCCTCAAACAGGTGACCATATACCCGAATCAGAAGCCATGGATGAACAGCGAGGTCAGGCTACTGCTGAAAGCACGGGACACCGCTTTCAGGTCAGGCGATGCTCGAGCCTACAGTTCATCCAGGGCTAACCTGAAGAGGGGCATCAGGAAGGCCAAGCACTGCCATAAGCTCAGGATTGAGGAGCACTTCAACAACAACTCCGACCCCCGACGCATGTGGCAAGGCATCCAGGTCATCACGGACTACAGACCCTCCAACATCACCCCCACATCCAGCGACGCCTCCTTCCTTGAGGAGCTTAATCACTTCTATGGCCGCTTCGACAGGGACAATCTAGAAACAGCCATCAAGGCTGTGCTACCTGCCGATCACCAACCCCTCACACTCACCCCCTACGACGTGTACGTGGCACTGAGTAGGACTAATGCACGTAAAGCTGCTGGCCCTGACGGCATCCCCGGGCGCCTGCTCAGGGCCTGTGCTGCGCAGCTGACAGACGTCTGGACTGACATCTTCAACCTGTCACTTGCCCAAGCAGTTGTCCCCACTTGCCTTAAAACCACCTCCATCGTGCCAGTGCCAAAACACTCCACTGCGGCAAACCTCAACGACTTCCGCCCAGTTGCACTTACCCCCATCATCACCAAGTGCTTCGAGAGGCTGGTCCTGGCACACCTCAAAAGCTGCCAACCCCCCACACTGGATCCCTATCAGTTTGCCTACCGCAAGAACAGGAGTACGGAGGATGCCATCTCAACGGCACTTCACTCCGCCCTCTCCCACCTCGACAACAGAGACACTTACGTAAGAATGCTGTTCATCGATTACAGCTCAGCATTCAACACCATTATACCATCAAAACTGATCACCAAACTCGGTAACCTGGGCATCGACCCCTCCCTCTGCAACTGGATACTGGACTTTCTAACCAACAGACCCCAGTCTGTGAGGTTAGACAAGCACACCTCTTCAACCTTCACCCTGAACACCGGCGTTCCACAGGGCTGTGTGCTGAGCCCCCTCCTCTACTCCCTCTTCACCTATGACTGCACACCTGTACATGGTACTAACACCATCATCAAGTATGCAGATGATACAACGGTGATTGGCCTCATCAGCAACAACGATTAGCTGGCCTACAGGGAGGAGGTCCAGCACTTAGCAGCATGGTGCGCTGACAACAACCTGGCCCTTAACTCCAAGAAGACCAAGGAGCTCATTGTAGACTTCAGGAAGTCCAGAGGCGGCACGCACACCCCCATCCACATTAACGGGACGGAGGTGGAACGTGTTTCTAGCTTCAGGTTCCTGGGAGTCAACATCTCCGATGACCTCTCTTGGACCCACAATACCTCTACTCTGATCAAGAAGGCTCATCAGCGTCTCTTCTTCCTGAGGAGACTGAAGAAGGTCCATCTGTCTCCTCAGATCCTGGTGAACTTCTACCGCTGCACCATCGAGAGCATCCTTACCAACTGCATCACAGTATGGTATGGCAACTGCTCTGTCTCCGACCGGAAGGCATTGCAGAGGGTGGTGAAAATTGCCCAACGCATCACCGGTTCCTCGCTCCCCTCCATTGAGTCTGTCCAAAGCAAGCGCTGTCTGCGGAGGGCGCTCAGCATCGCCAAGGACTGCTCTCACCCCAACCATGGACTGTTTACCCTCCTACCATCCGGGAGGCGCTACAGGTCTCTCCGTTGCCGAACCAGCAGGTCGAGGAACAGCTTCTTTCCGGCGGCTGTCACTCTACTCAACAACGCACCTCAGTGACTGCCAATCACCACCCCCCCCCCCCCCCCCCCACACTTATTATTATTTATTCAAATCGTTTCCTATGTCGCTCTTCAAGGGAGATGCTAAATGCATTTCGTTGTCTCTGTACTGTAGACTGACAATGACAATTAAAATTGAATCTGAATCTGAATCTGATCTGAATCTGAATCTGAAAAGAGCGAGCCTGGTAGGAACCGTGCGATCCTGCTGCGCAAACCGACACAAGCGCAAAATGTGGGAGCCTGGTGCGAAAACTGCGAGCCTGGTACGAAAAGAACCAACCGTCTGCGAAAAATTCCAGCCTTGTCCGAAATGTGCGAGCCTGGTGCGCAAATTGCGAGCCTGCTGCGAATGCTGCATACCTCATCTGCAAACTATGAGCCTGGCGCACAAGCTGCGAGCTGGTGTAAAAAGAGTAAGTCTCAGTAAATGGGGAATTAGGGGAGGGCACTAATAAATGGGGAATTAGGGAGCGCACCATTAAATGGCGAATCAGGAGAGGACACCAGTAAATTGGGATTTAGGGGATGGCACCAGTAAATCGGAAATTAGGAGAGGGTGCCAGTAAACAGCAAGGATCTTTGGTAAACAGTGGCACAGCAGTAGAGTTTCGGCCTCACGTTCAGAGACCCGGCTTCTATTCCGACTGTCCGCACCGTTTGTACGCTCTCCACGTGACCGCGTGGATTTTCTGTGCGCCCAGCTGTTACTCCAGCTTTTTGTGACAACATATGTTATATCTGTGATTCTCAGCTATAGCTCTCTAGCACGGTGGCACAGCGGTTGAGTTGCTGCCTTACAGCGCCAGAGACGTGGGTTCAATCCCGACCAAAGGTGCTGTTTGTACGGAGTTTGTACATTCTCCCCCTGACCGCGTGGGATTTTCTCCCACATCTTCGGTTTCCTCCCAAACAAGACGCATAGGTTTGTAGAATCACAGGTTTAAATGTAAATTGTCCCCAGTACGCCCCTCTAAAACATCGATAGGACATCGATAATGTGTGCGGATCGCTGGTCAGTGCGGACTCGCACTGTTTCCTTTTCGAGACACTTTTCTCCAGAGATGCTGTCTGTCACGCTGGATTACTCAAGCATTTTGTGTCTATCTTCGGATGTATCTTCTGAAGCTCCTTCCTGTGCAAAGCTGTTCTTAAATCTGGAAATTTGAAGGGTTTAGAGAGTTTTAGATTCATTTTGAGGGGGTTTAGAGGGTACAGGGGTTTTGAGGTGGTTTAGACGGGGATAGATGAGTTTGTAGTGTGTTTAGAGGGGTTTCGAGTGGTTTAAAGGGGTTACGGAGGTTTAAGGACGTTTGGGGAGGGGGAGGTTTACAGGAGTTTAGAGTGGTTTACAGAGATTTAGGGTGGTTTAGAGTGGTTTAGAGGTGATTGGAGTGGTTACAGGGTTTACATGGGGTTTCAGGTGTTTTAGAGGGGTTAGAAGGGTTCAGAGGCGTTTGGATGGGTTTAGAGGGGGTTTGCAAGGGTTAGAGGTGTTTTGCAGGGGTGCACAAGGGTTCAGAGGGATATAGATGGGGTTAGAGCCGTTCAGAGGTGTTAAGGTGGGTTTACAGGGGTTCAAGGGGATTTAGGTTTAGAAGGGATTATGGGTGCTTAGGGTTGGAGGGTTTTAAAGATGCTTTGAGGGGTTTCCGGGTTGCGAGGGGTTTAAAGGGATTTAGAAGGAATTAGGGGGGTTCAGATGTGTTTCAGAATTGTTCAGAGAGGTTAAGAGGGGTTTAGAGGGGATCTGAGGGGTTCAGATGGATTTAGATGTGTTTAGAGGGATTTAGGGCTTCAGAGGGGTTCAGAGAGGTTTAGATGGGTTCAGTGTGGTTTAGACGGGTTTCCAGGGCGTTAAAGAGGTTTGGAGGGGTTTACATGGGGTTTTTAAGAGCTACAGTGGTCTACAAAGGTCTACAGTGGTCTACATAGGGGTTTACAGTGGTTTATAGGGGGTTTACAGAGGTTTAGAGTGGTTTGGGGTGGTTTAAAGAGGTTTACAGGGTTTTACAGGGGTGTTCAGGGTTTCAGAGCGATTTAGAGGGGTTAAATGTTTTAGAGGGGTTTGGAAAGGTTTACAGTTATTTAGAGGCGTTTACATGAGGTTGACGGGTTTACAGGGGATTACGGGTGTTCACATGTGTTTTGATGTGTTTTGATGGGTTCAGATGTGTTTAGAAGGGTTTAGAGGGGTTGAGATGGTTTCAGAGTGGTTCAGAGTGGTATAGAACGGTTTAGAAGGGATCTGAGGGATTCATAGGAATTTAGAGGTTTAGATGGATTTACAGGGGTTCAGAAGTGTACATAGGGATTTAAAACGGTTTTGAGGGGTTCAGTGGTTTAGAGGGGTTTAAAGGGGTTCAGATGGGTTCAGAGGGGTTAGCGAGGTCCAGAGTGGTTCAGAAGGATTTAGATGAGTTTGTAGGGGTTCAGTGCGGTTTAGGGGGGTTTGGAGGATTTCAGAGGGGTTCAGAGGTGTTTAGAGACGTTTAGAGGGTTTTAGAGGGGTTCAGAAGGGTTTACATTGGTTTACTGTGTTGTAGAAGTGTTCAGAGGCGCCCCAAGGGGTTTAGAGTGGTTTAAAGGGATATAGATGGGTTTTGGACGGGTCCAGAGGGATATAGATGTGTTTAGACCCGTTCAGAGTGGTTCATAGGGGTTTAGTGGGTTTTAGAGGGGTGTAGGGTTCAGAGTAAATCAGAGAATTAGAGAGGTACAGAGGGGTTCAGAGAGGTTTACAGGGGTTTATCGGGGTTTAGAGGTGATTAGAGGTGGTCAAAGGTGTTCAGAATAGTTCTGGGCTGTAGTGGGGTGCAGAGGTGTTTAGAGAGTGTTAGACGGGTTTATAGTTGTTAAGATGGGTTTCTGGGGGTTACGAGGGGTTTAGACGGGTTTAGAATAGTTCAGATAGGTTACAGAGGGGATCAGAGGGGTTCAGATGTGTTAGTTTCGAGGGATTTACACTCATACTTGTACACTTAAACTGTACACTTGGTGTACAATTTTGGTCGCCTAATTATAGGAAGGATGTCAACAAACTAGAGAGAGTACAGAGGAGATTTACTGGAATGTTGTCTAGGTTTCAGCAACTAAGTTACAGAAAAAGTTTGAACAAGTTAGGGCTTTATTCTTTGGAGCGCAGAAGGTTAAGGGGGGTCTTTAAAATGATGAGAGGGATAGACAGAGTTGACGTGGACAAGCTTTTCCCACTGAGAATAGGGAAGATTCAAACGAGGGGACATGACTTGAGAATTAAGGGACAGAAGTTTAAGGGTAACATGAGGGAAAACTTCTTTACTCAGAGAGTGGTGGCTGTGTGGAATGAGCTTCCAGTTTTATCATTTAAAAATGAATTGGATAGTTATATGGACGGGAAAGGAATGGAGGGTTATGGTCTGAGCGCAGGTATATGGGACTAGGGGAGAATACGTGTTCGGCACGGACTAGAAGGGTCGAGATGGCCTGTTTCCGTGCTGTAATTGTTATATGGTTATATGGTTATAGGGGTTCAGAGATGTTTGGAGGTGTTTAGATTGGGATTTAGAGGGGTTTACAGAGGTTTAAATGCTTTAGATGGGTTTAGAGGGATTTACAAGTGTTGAGAAGGGTTTGGAGAGGGTTTGAGGGGTTTTGAGTGGTTTACAGAGGTTTACAGGGGTGCACAGAGGTTACAGATGGGATCAGAGGGGTTCAGATGTGTTAGTTTCGAGTGGGTTTGAGGGGTCCAGAGCGGTTTCGAGGGGTTAGATGTGTTTAGAGGGGTTTGGATGGGTTTAGAGGTGTTTAGAGTTGTTCAGGTAGGTTTCGAGGGGTTCAGAGGTGTTTAGAGGATTTTGAGGGATTTTAAGTTGTTTAGAGGTGTTTAGAGTGGTTTAGATTCGCTTACTTGTGTTCACAGGGGGTTTACAGGGGTCGAGAGTGTTTTACAGTGGTTTGCAGGCGTTTCAAGTGGTTTAGAGGGTATTTACAGGGGTGCAGCTTAGTTTAGAGGGGTTTACAGCAATTCTCAGGGGTTTAGACGGGTGTAGAGAGGTTTAGAGGGTTTTTTCAGGTGTTTAGATGGGTTTACAGGGGTTTAAGGGGTTTTACATATGTTTATAGATGTTTAGAGGTGTTTCGAGTGGTTTAGCGTGACTTTGAGTGGGTTAGAGGGGTTTGGATGGGGTTTACAGTGGGGTTTCAGGGGTTTAGAGGTATTTAGAGCGGTTTGGCGTGGCTTAGAGGGGTTTAGACGGTTTGGGGACAATTTAAATATATATGCGTACATACATAAGTAGTAGTGCAACTTTTAGTGCGAATGGTTTAGAAGTGTTTCGGGTGGGTTAGAGGGGGTTATACGGGTTTAGAGGATTTTCGAGGGATTTAGATTAGTTTTGAGTGGTTTAGAGAGCTAGAGGGGTTTAGAGGGCTTAGAGGGGTTTAAAGGGGTTTAGAGGGGATAGAGGGGTTTACATGTTTAGAGGGGATAGAGGGGTTTAGAGGGCGTTATAGTGTTTTAGAGGGTTTAGAGGTGGTCAGAGGGGTTCAGAATTGTCCATAGGGGTTTAGAGGGGTCCCGAGGGAGAGGGGTTTAGAAGTGTTTAGAGGGGTTTACAGGGGTTCGAAAAGTGCGAGCCTTGCACGAAAACTGCGAGCCTGTTGCGAACAGTGCGTGGATTTTGCGAAAAGCTGGCGACTGTGTCGCCAGGTCCACTACTAACCATATCATCAAATACGCGGATGACAACAGTAGTGGGCCTCATCCGCAATAACGACGACCAGGCATATAGAGAGGAGGTGGAACAGCTGGTGAGCTGGTGCAGCAGGAACAACCTTCTCCTAAATGTGAACAAAACCAACGAGATTGTCGTCGATTTCAGAAGGAAAATTCAGCCCAGTCACACTCCACTTTGCATCAACAACTCAGCAGTGGAGCAGGTGAAAAGCATCAAGTTCCTGGGGGTGCATATAACGGAAACCTTAACCTGGTCCACAAACATTACATCTCTGGCAAAACGGGCACAGCAGCGGTTGTACTTCCTCCGCAGGTTGAGAAGTTTACACCTCCACCCTCTCATCCTCGCCACTTTCTATGCACGGTTATTCCCAGATCCCTCTGTTCAACTGTTTTTTTCAATTCCCTACCATTTACCATGTACGTCCTATTTTGATTTGTCCTGCCAAGGTGTAGCACCTCACATTTATCAGCATTAAACTCCATCTGCCATCTTTCAGCCCATTCTTCCAAATGGCCTAAATCACTCTGTAGACGTGGAAATCCTCTTCATTATCCACTATCTTGGTATCATCTGCATACTTACTAATCCAATTTACCACACCTTATCCAGATCATTGATGTACATGACAAACAACAAAGGACCCAACACAGATCTCTGAGGCACCCCACTAGTCACCTGCCTCCAACCCGACAAACAACCATCCACCATTACCCTCTGGCGTCTCTCATTCAGCCACTGTTGAATCCATCTTGCTACTCCTGCATTTGTACCCAACAGTTGAACCTTCTTAACCAACCTTCCATGAGGAACCTTGTCAAAGGCCTTACTGAAGTCCATATAGACAACATCCACTGCTTTACCCTTCGTCAATTTCCCTAGTAACCTCTTCAAAAATTCAAGAAGATTAGTCAAACATGACCTTCCAGGAACAAATCCATGTTGACTGATCCTAATCAGACCCTGTTTATCCAGATGCTTTTATATATTATCTCTAAGTATCTTTTCCATTAATTTGTCCACCACTGAAGTCAAACTAACAGGTCTATAATTGCTAGGTTTACTCTTAGAACCCTTTTTAAACAATGGAACAACATGCGCAGTACGCCAATCCTCGTGGAGTATTCCCGTTTCTAATGACATTTGAAAATTCTTAAACCTATCTAGCCCCTCTAAACCACTAAACTATTCTAAACCCCTCTAAACCCCCGCAAACCGTTCTACCCCTATCAACCACTCTAAAACACTATGACGCCCTCTAAACACCTCTATCCCCTCTAAATACCTGTAAACCCCTCTATCCCCTCTAAACCCCTTTAAACCCCACGAATCCTCTGAGCGTATGTAAACCCCACTAAACCCCTCTAAGCCCCCTCTAAACCCCTCTATGCCATCTAAATCCCTCAAAATCCTTCTAAACCCCTCAAAAATAATCTAAATCCCTCGAAACCTTCAAAACCTTATAACCCCATCTGAACCACTCTAAACACATCTAAACCATTCGGACATTGTCTAACCCCATCGAAACCACTCTAAACATCTCTAAGCCCCTCTAAACACCACTAAACCCCTCTAAGCCCCCTCTAAACCCGAAACCCCCTACAAACCCATCTATCCTCGTCTAAACCACCTCAAACACCTTGTAAAGTCTTCTAAACTCCTCAAATCTCCAGACTTAAGAACAGCTCCTCTCCTGATTCACCATTTAATGCTCCCTAATTCCCCATTTATTAGTGCCCTCCCCTAATTCCCCATTTACTGAGGCTTGCTATTTTTGCACCAGGGTCGCAGCTTATGCGCCGGGCTCATAGTTTGCATACGAGGTACGCAGCTTTCGCATCAGTCTCGCAGTTTCCGCAGCAGGATCGCACTGTTCGTACCAGGCTCGCTCATTTCGTAGCAAGCACGTACTTTTCTCACCAGTCTCGCATTTTTCGCAGGCGCCTCGAGCTTTTGAATGAATGAATGAATGAATGAATGAATGAATGATTGATTGAAAACTTTATTGTCATTCAGATATACACCTAGACACAGTGCACCTTGAACGAAATTTCGTTGCATTTTACTCTCCAAAATCAGGTAATAGTTAAAAGTTCTAGGTGCGTCCATAAAAATGCCTCATGCGCATGGTTCTGTAAAATAAATATATATAAAAAGTTTTTAAAAAGTGTCGATATTTAAAAAGTTCTAGCCTCGGTTTTTTTGATTGTTCAGTAATCTTATGGCCTGGGGGATGAAGCTGTTGCAGAACCTGGTTGTCCTGCTCTTCATGCTGCGGTACCTCCTCCCAGAGTTAAGCAGTATGAACAGTCCAAATTGTGGGTGTGTGGGGGCTCTGGTAATGCCCTTAGCTCTAACCAGACAGCGCTTGTACCCCATGTCCATGATGGAAGGAAGAGAAGTCCCAATTATTTTTTCCGCTGTCCTCACCACTCTCTGAAGGCACTTCCAGTCCGCAGCTGTACAGCTGCCGCACCACGTAGAGATCTATTCCACTGGAAGCTCATTCCACACAGCTACCACCCTCTGAGTAAAGAGGTTCCCCCCTCATGTTACCCCTAAACTTCTGTCCCTTAATTCTGAAGTCATGTCCTCTTGTTTGAATCTTCGCTACTCTCAATGGAAAAACACTTGTCCACGTCAACTCTGTCTATCCCTCTCATCATTTTAAAGACATCTATCAAGTCCCCCCTTAACCTTCTGCGCTCCAGAGAATAAAGACCTAACTTATTCAACCTTTCTCTGTAACCTAGTTGCTGAAACCCAGGCAACATTCTAGTAAATCTCCTCTACTCTCTCTATTTTGTTGACATCCTTCCTATAACTGGGCGACCAAAATTGTACACCATACTCCAGAATTGGTCTCACCAATGCCTTGTACAATTTTAACATTGCATCCCAACTTCTATACTCAATGCTAGATTTATAAAGGCTAGCACACCAAAAGCTTTCTTTACCACCCTATCTACATGAGATTCCACCTTCAGTAAACTATGCACAGTTATTCCTAGATCCCTCTGTTCAACTGCATTCCTCAATTCGCTACCATTTACCATGCACGTCCTATTTTGATTTGTCCTGCCAACATGTAGCACCTCACACTTATCAGCATTAAACTCCATCTGCCATCTTTCAGCCCATTCTTCCAAATGGCCTAAATCTCTCTGTGGACTTTGGAAATCGTCTTCATTATCCACAACACCACCTATCTTAGTATCATCTGCATACTTACTAATCCAATTTACCACACCTTCATCCAGGTCATTGATGTACATGACAAACAACAGTGGACCCAACACAGATCCCTGAGGCACCCCACTAGTCACTGGCCTCCAACCTGACAAACAGCCATCCACCATTGCTCTCTGGCATCTCCCATTCAGCCACTTTTGAATCCATCTTGCTACTCCTGCATTTATACCCAACCTTCTTAACCAACCTTCCATGATGAATCTTGTCAAAGGCCTTACTAAAGTCCATATAGACAACATCCACTGCTTTACCCTCATCAATTCCCCTAGTAACCCCTTCTAAAAATTCAAGATTAGTCAAACATGACCTTCCAGGCACAAATCCACGTTGACTGTTCCTAATCAGACCCTGTTTATCCAGATGCTTATATATATTATCTCCTAAGTATCTAAGAGGTATATAGGCATTTAGAGATGTCTAGTGGTGGTGGAGGGTTTTAGATGGGTATCAAAGGGTTTAGAGGGAATTTTGAGGGGGTTAGGGGGTTTCAGATTGAGGTTTAGAGAGGTTAGAGGTGTTTAGAGGTGTTTAGAGGTGTTTATAGTGGTTTAGAGTTTTAGAGGGATTTATAAGGGTTTAGAGGTGTTTATAGTGGTTTGGAGAGTTTTTAAGAGGTGTTTAGAGAGCTTTAGAAGGGGTTTAGAAGGGTTTATGAGGGGATTAGAGGTCTTTAGAGTGGTGTAAAAGATGGGTTTAGAGGGGTTATGAAGGGGTTTGGAGGGGGAATGAGCTACAGTGATTTAGATGGGTTTCGAAGGGTTATGAGGGGTTTAGACTGGTTTAGAGGGATTTACATGGGGCTAGAGGGGGTTAGAGTGGTTTAGAGGGGGTTGGAGGGGGTTAGAGTGGTGTAGAGATGTTTAAAGGGGCTTAGGTGTATATTGAAGGGTTCCGAGGTGCTTCGAGGGACAGAAGGGTTTAGAGTGATTTGGAAGAGGGGTTTCGAATGATTTAGAGGGGTTTCTAATGATTTAGAGGGGTTTAGAGAGGTTTCAAGGGGTTTCGTGGGGTTTGGAGGAAAGTAGAGAGTGTTAGAAGGGTTTAGAGGAGTTTTGAGGGTTTTAGAGGGGTTTTGGTGGGTTCAGAGGGCTTTAGATATGTTTAGAGGGCCTTAGAGGCGTTTAGAGGGATTTAGTGATTTAGATTGGATTGGAGGGGTATATAGGCGTTTAGAGAGTTATAGTGGTGGTGGAGGGTTTTTATAATAATAATAATAATAAATTTTATTTATGGCGCCTTTCAAGAGTCTCAAGGACACCTTACAAAAATTTAGCAGGTAGAGGAAAAACATGTAAGGGGAATGAAATAAATAGTAGAGACATGACAAGTACACAAAGTAAATACAGAATTCAATACAAAACGCAGTATGAGGCAATTAATGCACAGATGAAAAGGGACGGCACGTGGGGCTAAGGATAGGCAGAGGTGAAGAGATGGGTCTTGAGGCGGGACTGGAAGATGGTGAGGGACACGGAATTGCGGATCAGTTGGGGGAGGGAGTTCCAGAGCCTGGGAGCTGCCCTGGAGAAGGCTCTGTCCCCAAAACTGCGGAGGTTGGACTTGTGGATGGAGAGGAGACCAGCTGATGTGGATCTGAGGGACCGTGAGGGTTGGTAGGGGGAGAGGAGGTCAGTGAGATATGGGGGGGCCAGATGGTGGAGGGCTTTGTAGGTGAGGATCAGGATTTTGTAGGTGATCCGGTGGGAGGTGGGAAGCCAGTGAAGTTGTTTGAGGACTGGAGTGATGTGATGCCAGGATTTGGTGTGGGGGATGAGGCGGGCGGCTGTGTTCTGGACCAGTTGGACTCAGTTGATGTAGGTGGGGCTGCTGCCAAGGAGAAGTGAGTTGCATTAGTCCTGTCGGGAGGAGATGAAGGCATGAATGAGTCTTTCAGCAGCGGGCGGTGTGAGAGAGGGTCTGAGTTTGGCAATGTTGCGGAGATGAAAGAAGGAGGTTTTAATGACACGGCGGATGTGAGGCTCAAGGGAGAGGGTGGAATCAAAGATCACGCCAAGGTTGCGGGCCTCGGGAGATGGGGGAGACAGTGGTGCCGTCGATGGTGAGAGTGGGGTTATTGATTTTGTTGAGTGTGGCTTTGGAGCTTATGAGGAGGAATTCTGTCTTATTGCTGTTGAGTTTGAGGAAATTATGTTGCATCCAGGTTTTTATAGCTGACAAACAGGAGTTGATATGGGAGATGGGGGGGGGGGGGGGGGGGGGGGGGGGTGGTGGGGGGGGGGGGGGGGGGGGGGATTTGGTGCCAAGGTAGATCTGGGTGTCATCGGCGTAACAGTGGAAGTCCAGATTGAAGTGGCGGAGTATCTGACCAAGGGGGAGGATGTAGATGATGAAGAGGGGGGGCCGAGTACAGAGCCTTGGGGAACGCCTTGAGTGACTGTGGCTGTAGCAGAGGTGTGGTTGTGGAGAGAGATGAAGTGGGATCTGTTGGAAAGGTAGGAACGGAGCCAGCTGAGTGCAGAGCCTTCAATGCCGAGGTCTTTGAGTCTGGTGAGCAGGATGTTATGGTTCACTATATCGAAGGCTGCGCTCAGGTCGAGGAGGATGAGGATGTTGAGGGAACCACTGTCAGCAGAGGTGAGGAGGTCGTTGAGGACTTTGAGGAGAGCAGTTTCTGTGCTATGGAGGGGGCGAAAGCCAGATTGGAGGGGTTCAAGTAGGTTATACGCAAGGAAGTGGGAATGAAGTTGCGACGCAACGATACTCTCCAGGGTTTTTGAAAGAAAGGGGAGGTTTGAGATTGGGCGGTAGTTAATGAGAGAGGAGGGATCAAGACCAGGTTTCTTTAAGATTTTAGATGGGTATCAAGGGGTTTAGAGGGAATTTCAAGGGGTTTAGTGGGTTAGATTGATTTAGAGAGGTTTAGAGGTGTTTAGATGTGTTTCGAGTTCTCGATGGGATTGGATGGATTTAGAGGTGTTTAGAGGGGTTTGATGAGTATAGAGGTGTTCAGAGGGCTTTAGATATGTTTAGAGGGCTATAGAGGCGTTTAGAGGGGTTTAGTAATTTAGATTGGATTGGAGAGGTATATAGGCGTTTAGAGAGGTATAGTGATGGTGGAGGGTTTTAGATGGGTATCAAGGGGTTTAGAGGGAATTTCAAGGGGTTTAGTGGGTTAGATTGATTTAGAGAGGTTTAGAGGTGTTTAGATGTGTTTCGAGGAGTTCTCGATGGGATTGGATGGATTTAGAGGTGTTTAGAGGGGTTAGATGAGTATAGAGGTGTTCAGAGGGGTTTAGAGGGAGTTAAACGGGTTTATTAATGTTCAGAAGGATTCATATGGGTTTAGAGGAGTTTAGAGGGTTTAGAGAGGTTTAGAGGGGGTTAGAGTGGTTTACAGATGTTTAGGGGGGTTTCGATGGGTTTAGAGTGGTTTGGAAGTGTTTAGAGGGGTTTAGACGGTTTCAAGGTGGTTCACAGGGGTTTAGAGGGGATCAGAGGGGTTCGAAGAGATTTAGATGAGTTTAGGTATGATTTAGAGGGGTTTAAGAGGAGTTTAGAAGGGTTTTGAGGGGTTTGGAGGAGAGTGCTAGAAGAGTTTCAAGGGTTTTAGAGGGGTTTTGAGGGGTTCAGAAGGCTTTAGATATGTTTAGAGGGCCTTAGAGGGGTTTAGAGTGATTTGGATTGGAGGGGTATATAGGTGTTTAGAGAGGTATAGTTGTGGTAGAGGGTTTTAGATGGGTATGAAGGGGTTTAGAGGGAATTTCGAGGGCTTTAGTGGGTTAGATGGATTTAAAGGGGTTGAGAGGTGTTTAGATGCGTTTCGAGGAGTTCTCGAGGGTTGGAGGGATTTAGAAGTATTTAGAGGGTTTAGGTGTATAGAGGTATTTAGAGGGTTTAGGTGAGTATAGAGGTGTTTAGAGGGAGTTGTAGGAGGTTTGGAGTGGTTTAAAGGGGTTTAGAGGGAGTTAAACGGGGTTTAGTGGTGGTAGAGGGTTTTAGATGGGTATCAAGGGGTTTAGAGGAAATTTCAAGGGGTTTCGAGGGGTTTATTGGGGCTTAGAGGTGCTTCGAATTGTTTGGAGGTGAGAGAGGATTAGAGGGGTTTCGAGGGGTTTCAATGGGTTTTGAGCGGTTTAGATGGGTTTAGAGTACTTTGGAGGTGTTAAGGGGTTTAGAGATGTTTGGAGGGATTTAGATGGGTTTACAGTGATTTAGAGGTGTTTATTGTACCTTATAGGGCTTTAGGGGTGCTTAGAGTGGTTTGGAGGGGTGTAGAAGGGTTTAGAGTGGTGTAGAGGGGTTAGATGTTTTTAGAGGAGTTTTGAGGCGTTTGGATGGGGTTTCGAGGGGTTTAGAAGTGGGTAGAGGGTGTTAGAGGAAGTAAGGAGGGGGGGTTAGTTAGGTTTAGAGGGATTTAGCAGGGTGTTGGAGTGGTTTAGAGGGGGCTAGAGGGGGTTAGAGGGATTTCCACGTGTTTAGAGGTGTTTAGAGGGATTTAGTGTTCAGTAGGGGTTTTGAGGGGTTTAGAGGTGTTTAGATTGGTTCAGAGGGGTTTGTATGGGCTTTAGATGTGTTTAGATGGCTAGATGGTGTGGTTAGAGGGTTTTAGATTGGTTTCTAGGGATCTAGGGAGTTGGAGGGGTTTGGAATGGTTTAGAGGGGTTTAGAGTAGTTCAGAGTGGTTTAGAGGGGAGTTAGGGGTTTAGTGGTGTTTGGAGGGCTTTACAGGGTTTTATAGTTTTAGAAGGGTTTAGATCGGTTTAGAGTGGTTTAGATGGGGTTTGAGGAGTGACAGAGATTTAGAGAGACTTAATCAAAAAATCTCTCTGAGATTTGACAAGCTCAAGGCAACATGTGAGGAAGACTTGGGCTCCTCTCTCTCGGAAGATACATGGAGTTCCATTCTTAAACTGGTTAATTCCACCTCTCTATGTGCTCGTCCCTGTCTGATTCAATTCAATGTGGTACATAGGGCTCATATCTCAAAAGCCAAATGATCCACTTTTTACCCTGAGGTTAGTCCATTTTGTGTTAAATGTAACATTTCTGAAGCCTCTCTTATCCATATGTATTGGTCATGCCCCAGCCTTAACAAGTTCTGGCTAGAGGTCTTTCATACATTATCCCAGGTGTTAAATATCAAATTGGAACCAAAGCCTCTAATCGCTCTTTTTGGGGTCACTGGTGATGAGGTTAGATTAACTGCAGATAAACGCCACACTATATCTTTTGCTTCTCTTCTGGCTCGGCGAACAATCCTGCTCAGGTGGACGGAACCTACCCCGCCCACTCATACTCAATGGCTGACAGATATTATGTCCTGCCTAAAACTCGAGAAAATTAGGTACTCACTTCAACACTCAAATGGAAGGTTTCAGAAAGCGTGGGGACCTTTTTTAAATGCATTCCAGACTTTATAAATGCTTGATCATCAAGCACAGTTTAACAGTCTACCCATTCATTTATCGTGGATTATTGTTGTGACGGGCTGATATTTGCATATGCTCACTGGCACTGACTGGGGAGGGGTTATTTTTGGTAACTAATTTTTCTTTGATTGTTGTAGTCTTGTTGCATAAGCTGTTTTTTATTTATTCTTTTCGTACACTCTGTCTGTAACAAATGGACAACTTTGAACTTTGTTATGTCCTGAAAACTAAATTAAAAAGTTTTGATTTAAAAAAAAGATTATACCATTTCACAGCTTCAGTTTTGATTGATGCTTCTAAGATGGCGTCAACTCCCATCCCAGACAGCGGGCGCCTTTCCAGTTCTCGCCAAGCCAGGGAACATTCTCTGTGACTATTGCCCGTTTCATGTTTTGGGATCCTGTCGGAAAGTTTCCACCACTTCCCATTAGAATCCCAGCCTTCAGCAGATACCAGTGCAGACTTAGACGCAGAAGTGCTAGTCTTGACTAGTCTTAGCGTAGGTTGGGCGATCGTTTCGCCGAACACCTCCGCTCAGTCCGCAATAACCAACCTGACCTCCCGGTGGCTCAGCACTTCAACTCCCCCTCCCATTCCCAATCCGACCTCTCTGTCCTGGGTCTCCCCCATTGCCAGAGTGAGCAACAGCGGAAATTGGAGGAACAGCACCTCATATTCCGCCTGGGGACCTTGCGTCCGGATGGCATTAACATTGAATTCTCCCAATTTTGCTAGCCCTTGCTGTCTCCTCCCCTTCCTTAACCCTCTAGCTGTCTCCTCCCACCCTCCTATCCACCCGCCCTCGGGCTCCTCCTCCTCCCCTTTTCCTTCCTTCTCCCCCCCCCCCCCCCCACCCCCCATCAGTCTGAAGAAGGGTTTCGGCCCGAAACGTCGCCTATTTCCTTCGCTCCATAGATGCTGCAGCACCCGCTGAGTTTCTCCAGCAATTTTGTGTACCTTCTGCTAGTCTTGACTGTCTTGTGCCAAAATAATCAAAATGGAAAGCAATATAGATTTAGACCAATTCCAAAACTACAGTAGGATGAATGACAGGATTGATAATTTGTAATGACACATCAAATGTCATGAACATTAAACTACTTTCCCTGCAACAGCAGTCAACTAGGATTACTTTAACCAGGGAATGTAACCTGGTCGAAAACAAAGTACTGGAGGTACTTGACAGATCAGGCACCATCTACCCGACCACAAAGGGAATGGACAAATGCTACAATTTCCTGTTGGGACCCTTTCAGACTGATGGAGTCGGGCAGAGTAAGTGGGAAAGAGGTTGGAGCAGGAAAAAGCATGTTATGTGATTAGTGGATACAGGGGAGAGGGTGATGGGTTCTGACATTGCTTAGGGGTGACAAGGAGACAAAAGGTGCAACAGATGAGAAAAGTGAAACGTAAAGCTGGAGGGAGGGATACAGGTGGAAGGGGATAGAGTGAAATACGAGACCGGTTTAGGAGGTGAGCATAGAGAGGGAAGGAGCAGAGTGACCAAGGTGTTGAGGGAAGTGTTCACACCAGGGTGGGGGTGCAGGGAAATAGGGGGTCCCCATCACCAGGATGGGGGGTGCAGGGAAAGAGGGGGTTCCCATCACAAGGGTGGGGGGGTGGGGTGCAGGGGAAGAGGGGGTTCCCATCACCAGGGTGCAGGGAAAGAGGGGGTTCCCATCACCAGTATGCTGATTCCCCACCTCCATGCCACATTTCCCTTTTATCCCCTCCCATGTCCCATTCACCCATAAACCTCCCTCTGGCTTCATCTTCCACACCTCTACCCTTCTTATCCAACATGTTTGATCACTTTCACCTCTGGCCTTTGTCACTTATTCCATCCATCTGCCAACCACCCACCCCCACATGCCACGCTTCATCCCACCTCCACTCTCCATCTTTCTCCTGCTACTCCAGTCTGTAGGTTTCCAACCCAAAATGCCATCTGTCTATTTCCCCCACAGATGCTGCCTGACCTTCAGGGTTCCTCCAGCACTTCCACTCAACATTCCAGCACCCTGAAATACAAGGATAGTGACCACAAAGCAATTAGGAAAAGACATTGTTAATCTTTGTCAAAGATTTATCCCCATTGAAACCATGAGAGGGTCGAAACAAGGCCCTTATCTTCATACCATCTCCACAAAGACTAGATTAGATAGACTTGGTTATAACAAAAAAACAGATCACTTTAATGATTGAAATCTCCTGACATCCTTGATCACACCCTCTATCACAAGCAGCACTTGGAACAACAAGTTGGCAACGCCCATCTATCACAAACCATAGAAAACTGGGGACATTAGAAGATCTCCAAAGACCTTGGCACCAACCAGAGACAAGTAGAGTGACTGTAGAGGGAAAAACAGCAACAGGCAAGAAGATTCTACATTCACCCCAAAATATCAAACGCTGGATGGACAGGGCCTGGAAAAATAATTCTAGGCCCAATGTTAAAAGGTCAGTTTATCGTCACAAGTACCAATTAAGGTACAGTGAAATTCAAATGTGTCTGCAGTACAGGGTAGAAGAATAATTGACTATTTTCATAATCAAACTGGCACAGCAACATGCCAGCTATAAAGATAACACTCCACACAAGCAGTGAACTCCCTGACTGCGTTGCCCAATGCTGTAACTCTTACTATGGGCATCAAACCCTGTGCACAAACAGGGACGTGCAGTCAGTTCAAAACATTTAGAACTTCACACAGACTCTACAACTGGGTGAAATACTTTGAATTAAATGACTTAAGTCAGACGAACAGCGATGGGGAAGGATTTTCCCCCAGGTCCTAAGAACATTTGGCATCATGGGGAAGGGAATGTGTAACCACAGAAGACACTTCCAGCAGAGTGGGGCCCAGTCTTTGGAGATACGCCGTGGAAACTGAATGTCACCCCTTCACAGGGAGAGGAACAGGAAATAGACTGTGGCAGTTCCCACTCAGACTAAACCAGATATGGATTCAGACGGACTAAAAACTACAGTAGGGTGAACAGAAGGGGCAGGATTAGCAGATTGTAAACTTGAAACAGTGTCCACAAATGTTAAACTACTTTCCCTTCGACAGACCCAACTAGGGAATATAATTAGGTCTAAAAACAAAGAGCGAGAGGTTCTCTGCATATCAGGTAGCATCTTCGTCAGCACAAAGTGAATGGACAAGCATCATTTTGATCAGGACCCTTCTTCAGATTGAAGATGTAGATAAAAGGAATGCTGAAGAGATGAGGTGAGCCAAACCCGTGCAACTGGTAGGTAGATGGGGGCACTTTTAACCTATCCATGTCCTACAGAGATGCTGCCTGGCCCACTGAGTTACTCCAGCACTGTGAAACGTCACCTATCCATGTTCTCCAGAGATGCTGCCTGACCCGCTGAGTTACTCCAGCACTCTGTGAAACGTCGTCAACTTTATTTGTCACACAAACAAGATGTACAGGGAAATGAATGTGGCAACGCTTGCGGGATTGTGCAAAACAAAAGAATGGAACAGAACCAGTATTTACATTTTTTTTTTAAAAGGCACAACACAACAAATTAGTCCCTGGTGAGATTAGAGTTTACAGTTCTGATGGCCTGTGGGAAGAAACTCCATCTCATCCTCTCTGTTTTCACAGTGTGACAGTGTGCCTGACCGTAGCAACTGGAACTGTCCATTGCTGGGGTGGTAGGAGTCCTTCTTAAGTTGCTGGCTCTGGATCTGCACCTCCTGGTGTATAGGTCCTGCAAAGGGGAGGGAGGAATGTAGTTCCCATGGTGCGCTCGGCCGAACTCACTACTCTCTGCAGAGCCTTCCTGTCCTGGGCAGAGCTGTTCCCAAACCAGATCGAGTTGTTAGCAGACAGGATGCTTTCTACAGCCCTTTAGTAGAAGCACTGAAGGATTCTCAGAGACTCTAAATTTCCTCAGCTGCCCGAGGTGGTAAAGGCACTGCCTTGCCTTTCTCACCAATGTGGCAGCGTGTGTTGTCCATGTCAGATCTTCTGTGATGTGGACTCCCAGGTATTTAAAGCTGCTCACCCTATCCACAGTAGTCGACAATCAACTCCTTAGTTTTGGTGACATTCACTAGAGTGACGCCAGAGTGGCAGATCAGCCACCTCCTCCAGGTAGGCCCTCTCATCGTTATCAGAGATCAGGCCCACCACCAGTGTCATCAGCAAACTTGATGATGGGGTTGGAGCTGAACCTGGCCACACAGTCATGGGAGTACTGAGGACACAACCCTGTGTTCAGGGTGAGAGGTTTGGAGGTATGTCTCCCCATCTTGACCACCTGGGGCCTGCAGGTAAGAAAGTCCAGGGCCCAGGCACACAGGGGAGTGTTCAGTCCCAGCAGCTTCTCAGTAAGTCTGTGGGGACTATGGTGTTGAAAGCTGAACTGAAATCAATGAACAGAATCCTCACATTGCCCACCTTCTGGCTGTCAAGTTGAGAGAGTGGTGTGCAGAACCTGGGAGACCGCGTCATCCGTGGATCTGTTTGGAAGGTATGCAAACTGCGTCACCTATCCATGTTCTCCACAGATACTGCCTGACCTACTGAGTTACTCCAGCACTGTAAAACATAACCTATCCATGTTCTCCACAGATGCTGCCTGACCCACTGAGTTACTCCAGCACTGTCTATTTTTTTGTAAACCAGCATCTGTAGTTCCTTGATTTTCATCCCAAATCTCCACTGGTTTCAGGGCTTTTACAAACTTTGGCATTGTGCAATGGGTGCATTATAGGGAAAGGAAACTGGTCACAGATCAATAAGGAACCATTTTGCAGTAAAGAGCACAATTATGTCTAATTTGCAGACAGCACTCCCAATGTGTAGTGAATTTGTATAACAGGTCGCTCCAATTTGTGGTCAACACTCCCACCGTGTGGTGATCTGCCGTACTGCAGGCCCGTCCAATTTGTGAACACTCCCACTGTGTGGTGATCTGCCGCACTGCAGGCCCAACCAATTTGTTGTCAATACTTCCACCATGTGGTGATCTGCCGCACTGCAGGCCCGTCCAATTTGTGGTGAACTGCAGATGCTGGAAAAACCGAAGGTAGACAAAAATTCTGGAGTAACTCAGTGGGTGAGGCACCATTTATTATGGAGAGAAGGAATAGGCGACGTAACGGGGTGAGACTCTTCCTCAGACTGATATTGAGGTGGGAAAAAGAAAAGGCAGAGACATTAGGCTTGTGGGACACCTGGGAAGGGAAGGGGAAAAGGGAGAAAGCAAGGACTACCTGAAATTGAAGAATGGGAAGATGTGGCCAATGGTGGCAAAAATGTCGGAGGATTATCTGTTGTATGTAACGGCTGATAGGGTGGAAGGTGAGGACATGGGGGACTCAGTCCTTGTTATGAGTGGGGGGGGGGGGGGGGGGGGGGGGGGGGGGGTAAGAGTGGAGCTGCAGGATAAAGAAGAGACCCTGATAAGAGCTTCATCTATAGTAGAAGAGGGGAACCCCCATTTCCTAAAGAATGAGGATATCTCCGATGCCCTGGTTTGGAACACTTCATCCTGGGCACAGAGGTGGCCAGTGTAGTCCAGATAGCCTTGGGCGTCAGTGAGTTTGTAGATGTCAGTCAGTAGTCTGTTACCTGTGATAGATAATAGACATTAGACGCCAGAGTAGGCCATTCGGTTCTTCAATGTGATCATGGCTGATCATCCCCAATCAGTACCCCGTTCCTGCCTTCTCCCCATATCCCGATTCCGCTATCTTTAAGAGACCTATCTAGCTCTCTCTTGAAAGTATCCAGAGAGCCAGCCTCCACCACCCCCTGAGGCGGAGAATTCCAGACTCACAACTCTTTGTGAGAAAAAGTGTTTCCTTGTCTCCATTCTAAGTGGCTTTATCCCTTATTCTTAAACTGTGGCCCCTGGTTCTGGACTCCCCCAACATCAGGAACATGTTTCCTGCCTCTAGCGTGTCCAAGCCCATAACAATCTTATATGTTTCAATAAGATACCCTCTCATCCTTCTAAACTCCAGAGTGTACAAGCCCAGCTGCTCCATTCTTAGCATATGACAGTCCCGCCATCCCGGGAGTTAACCTTGTAAACCTATGCTGCACTCCCTCAATAGCAAGAATGTCCGTCCTCAAATTAGGGGACCAAAACTGTACACAATACTCCAGGTGTAGTCTCACTGGGGCTCTGTACAACTGCAGAAGGACCTCTTTGCTCGTTTTATAAAGGCCAACATGCCATTCGCTTTCTTCACTGCCTGCTGTACCTGCATGCTTACTTTCATAGACTGATGTACAAGGACCCCCCAGATCCAATTGTGCTTACCCTTTTCCCAACGATGCCATTTAGATAGTAATCTGCCTTCCTGTTTTGCTACCAAAGTGGATAACCTCACATTTATCCACATTAAACTTAATCTGCCGCAACTGTTTATCATATATATTAATGATTTGGAAGACGGAATTAGGAGCAACACTGGCAAGTTTGCGGATGACACAAAGCTGGGTGGCAGTCTGAACTGTGAAGAGGATGTAAGGAGGTTGCAGGGTGACCTGGACAGGTTGAGTGAGTGGGCAGATGCGTGGCAGATTCAGTATAATATAGATAAATGTGAGGCTATCCACTTTGGTGGCAAAAACAAGGGGGCAGATTATTATCTCAATTGGGTTAGGTTAGGGGGAGGTACAACGGGACATGGGTGGCATTGTACACCGGTCACTGAAAGTTGGCATGCACGTCCAGCAGGCAGTGAAGAAAGCTAATGGAATGTTGGCTTTCATAACAAGAGGATTTCAGCATAGGAGTAAAGAGGTTCTTCTGCAGTTGTATAAGGCTCTGGTAAGACCACATCTGGAGTATTGTGTTCAGTTTTGGACTCCTAATTTGAGGAAGGACATCCTTGTGATCGGTGCGTGTACGTGTGTCTGTGTACGTGTGTGTGTGTACGTGAATGAGTGTGTATACGCATACACACCCGCACCGATCGATGTTAGGCCAAGGGGGAGGCGACATGGAAATAGTCGGTTTCCCCCACACACCACCCCCCACACACAAGACACACCGAGAGACATTAAAAACACACATTAAAACAAAAAAAAAGTTGAAAAACTGAATCGCTGCTGGCAGGGCTGCCAGCTCGCAGTGCCCCCACCGAGCGGTACTGACCTCCCATTTACGAAACTGAATAAGTCACAGTCACCCAGCACAGAAACAGGCCCTTCCTTCAGCTCAACTTGCCCACACCGGCCAACATGTTTCATCTACACGTCACCCAGCATGGAAACAGGCCCTTTCTTCAGCCCAACTTGCGCACATTGGCCAACATGCCCCATCACTGAAACAGGCCTTCAGCCCAACTTCGAGGGAGCGCCGTTGCGTATGGCTGCTCTGCCTGCAGCTGGTTGTCCCTTTCACCCTTTTTTTTTGTTTTTAGTGTCTTAAAAGTTTTTATTTTGGAGGTTTTTGGGGGGGAGGGGGGGGGGAAAGGGGGAAACTGTATTTCTCGGACCCTACCTGGTCGAAGTTGCGGCTTTCCTCCGAGCCGCGTCTTCGACCCTTTCTCGCGGCCTACCAATGGGCCTGGAGCATCCTTTCCTGCCGGGACCAGCCAGATCTTCGGCTTTGGCAGCGGCACAGCGCTGAAGCAACATCACGGAGCAGGCGATGCCTTACCCAGGTCGCCGTGTGACACTCCCGACACCGGAGCTCCATCATCCGGCGAGAGGGCCTGTAACATTGTGCCGCCGCTGCAGCGACTGCGGAGGCCTAATAGGCCCAACCATGGGTGAACAAGAGGAAGAGGACTGGGCTTTGTTGCCGTTCCTCACAGTGGGAACATGTTGGGGGTTTTTATGTTAAATTCTTTAATGTTGTTTTATTTTTATTGGTTTGCTGCAGATGGCTCGGAAAACATGGCTGCTGGAGGCGAGAGTGAACGCTGGCGGGATTGGCTGCCGTTGCTCTCTTTCCGAATTGTGTATTGTTGCTGTATATGTTGTTTTTGTTTCATGCTTGAATTAATTGTAAGGTGTCCTTGAGAATCCTGAAAGAACCCATAAATAAAATGCATTATTATTATTAACTTGCCCACACCGACCAATATGCCCCATCTACACTAGTCACCCAGCACTGAAACAGGTCCTTCAGCCCAACGTATCTCTGGATAGAAGGAATGGCTGTCGAGACTGAAGAGGGTTTCGACCCAAAATGTTACCCATTCCATCCAACATATTTGTGTCCACCATAAACAGAGCCATGTCGTGATGTGCCAGCAGGCTGGAGGAGCGAGCAAAGGCCTTGACACAGAGCGGGCAGGTGAATGGGTACTGGCCGGTTTGGACTCGCCGGTGATCCAGCATGTGGTCAAGACGGGTAAAGCCCTTACCACAGGACGGGCAGGGGGAGGGACTCTCACCACTGTGGTTGAGATTTTTGATTGGAGAAAGGCTAACTTTGAGGAGATGCGAAAGGATTTAAAAGGAATAAATTGGGACATTTTGTTTTATGGGAAAGATGTGGAAGAGAAATGGAGGACATTTAAAGTTGAAATTTTAAGAGTACAGAAACTTTGTGTCCTGTTCGGTTGAAAGGAAATAGTAAAAATTGAAAAGAGCCAAAGGGTTTCTACAGCTATATTAATAGCAAAAGGATAACGAGGGGGTAAAATTGGTCCATTAGAGAGTGGACAGCTATCTGCAGAGCCAAAAGAGATGGGGAAGATATTGAACAATTTATTTTCTTCGGTATTCACCAAGGAGAAGGATATTGAATTATGTGAGTTAAGGAAAACAAGTAGAGTAGCTATGGATACTATGAGATTCAAAGAAAAAGAAGTGCTGACAATTTTGAAAAATATAAAAGTGGATAAGTCTTCAGGTCCTGACAGGATATTCCCTAGGACATTGAGGGAAGTTAGTGTAGAAATAGCAGGGGCTATGACAGAAATATTTCAAATGTCATTAGAAACAGGAATAGTGCCAGAAGATTGGCGTACTGCGTATGTTGTTCCATTGTTTAAAAAGGGTTCTAAGAGTAAACCTAGCAATTATAGACCTGTTAGTTTGACGTCAGTGGTGGGCAAATTAATGGAAAGGATACTTAGAGATAATATATATAAGCGTCTGGATAAACAGGGTCTGATTAGGAACAGTCAACATGGATTTGTGCCTGGAAGGTCATGTTTGACTATTCTTCTTGAATTTTTTGAAGAGGTTACTCGGGAAATTGATGAGGGTAAAGCAGTGGATGTTGTATATATGGACTTCAGTAAGGCCTTTGACAAGGTTCCTCATGGAAGGTTGGTTAAGAAGGTTCAATTGTTGGGTATTAATGGTGGAGTAGTAAGATGGATTCAACAGTGGCTGAATGGGAGATTCCAGAGAGTATGGGGGATGGCTGTTTGTCAGGTTGGAGGCCAGTGACTAGTGGGGTGCCACAGGGATCTGTGTTGGGTCCACTGTTGTTTGTCATGTACATCAATGATCTGGATGATGATGTGGTAAATTGGATTAGTAAGTATGCAGATGATACTAAGATAAGTGGGGTTGTGGATAATGAAGTAGATTTTCAAAGTCTACAGAGAGATTTATGCCAGTTGGAAGAGTGGGCTGAAAGATGGCAGATGGAGTTTAATGCTGATAAGTGTGAGGTGCTACATCTTGGCAGGACAAATCAAAATAGGACATACATGGTAAATGGTAGGGAATTGAAGAATGCAGTTGAACAGAGGGATCTAGGAATAACTGTGCACATTTCCCTGAAGGTGGAATCTCATGTAGATAGGGTGGTAAAGAAAGCTTTTGGTGTGCTGGCCTTTATAAATCAGAGCATTGAGTATAGAAGTTGGGATGTAATGTTAAAATTGTACAAGGCATTGGTGAGGCCAATTCTGGAGTATGGTGCACAATTTTGGTTGCCTAATTATAGGAAGGATGTCAACAAAATAGAGAGAGTACAGAGGTGATTTACTAGAATGTTGCCTGGGTTTCAGCAACTAGGTTACAGAGAAAGGTTGAACAAGTTAGGTCTTTATTCTTTGGAGCGCAGAAGGTTAAGGGGGAACTTGATAGAGGTCTTTAAAATGATGAGAGGGATAGACAGAGTTGACGTGGATAAGCTTTTCCCACTGAGAGTAGGGAAGATTCAAACAAGAGGACATGACTTGAGAATTAAGGGAAAGAAGTTTAGGGGTAACATGAGGGGGATCTTCTTTACTCAGAGAGTGGTAGCTGTGTGGAATGAGCTTCCAGTGAAGGTGGTGGAGGCAGGTTCGATTTTATCATTTAAAAATAAATTGGATAGTTATATGGACTGGAAAGGAATGGAGGGTTATGGTCTGAGTGCAGGTATATGGGACTAGGGGAGAATACGTGTTCGGCACGGACTAGAAGGGCCGAGATGGCCCATTTCCATGCTGTAATTGTTACATGGTTATATGGTATGCCACAGGCTGGACATGTGGGTGAAACCCTTGCCACACTCAGCACACACTAAGCGTCTCTCTCCGGTGGGTAGCTGCTGGTGCTCCCGCAGCCTCCGTGCTCTCTTGACACATTTGCCGCAGTGGGAGCAGCTGTTCACCGGCAGCAACCCCCATGAGCTGTCATATGCCTCACCGCAGTACGGGCAGTGTCGGGGTGGCCACTGGTGTGCACACGCTGGTGAGACAGGGCGTGGGAGGCCATGGAAAAGCGTTCTCCACACACCGGACGGGACGGTTGCCGACATGCAGCTGCTGGTGGGACAGCAGTCTGGAGGAGCTGATGAAGCCCTTGCCGCACTGGGCGCAGATGAAGGGGCGCTCCCCGGTGTGGGTATGCTGGTGCCTCAACAGGTGGCTGGAGCGGGTGAAGCCGTTGCCGCACTGGCCGCAGATGAAGGGGCGCTCGTCGGTGTGGGTGTGCTGGTGCCTCAGCAGGTGGCTGGAGCGGGTGAAGCCCTTGCCACAGTCACTGCAGGTGTAGGGGCGCTCCCCGGTGTGCAGGCGCCTGTGCACCTTCAGGTCCGTGGGCCACTTGAAGCTTTTGCCGCAGACAGAGCAGGTGAAGGGCCGCTCACAGCTGTGCACCCGCCGGTGATCCCTCAGCCCCGCCGACTGGGCAAAGCTCTTGCCGCAGGTGGAGCAACCATAGGGCTTCTCACCCGTGTGCAAACGCCGGTGGGACTTCAGGTCCTTCGCCGTCTTGAAGCGCTTGCTGCACTCGGAGCAGTCGAAGGGGCGTTCTCCCGTGTGCACCCGCCGGTGGGTCTCCAGCCGGCTCGGGTGCTGCCATGCCTTGCCACACATGTCGCACTCATAACGCTTCTCTTTGTTGTGCCCTGTTATGTGGTCCTCCATCGAAGCTCAGCCCCTCGAAGCTCAGCACGCACCCTGGCTGCCCTCAATGGCCGCTCACGTCCCCATCTCTCCATCCACAGCAACGGCTCCTAAATCCTGCAGGAGGGGAACACAGAGGGTCAACCAGCTGGCAAACAGGACATTACTAACACATGAACATTACTAGTGTTTGGGGATCATGACAGAAGCCTCCTCGTGGTGATCCCTGGAAGCGACAACGCGATACACTTTGTGACACATCGGGCTACAATTCTGTCAACATGTGGGACGACGACAGAAGCCAACAGTGAGCTCCATCGTCTAACACACGATCAAATTAGTGCTTGAAGGGGGGGGGAGGGGGAAGTGGGTGGGGGGGTCAAGGGGATGGGGGAGAAATCGCCAATTCACACCCAGCCGCAAGAGCAACAAATGCACTATCCCGTGTAGAGCAGTGAAAGATTATGTTGTAGAATGCCTGGGGTAGCACGGGAAGAACGACTACTGACGCTGACTGTGTGGAGCTTGCATGAACCCTCCACCATGCGGTGTAGAGCCGACCATGCCGTGGCAATGTGCGGCTCCGATTGGCGGAGAGCGCTGTCTGCCCGAGAGGCTGGGCAACGGATCAACCAATAGGACGCGGCCACCTGCGGCAGGAGCGGGCTCCGATTGGTCGGACACAAGGAGGGGGCGGTACCTGGTCTGTGACATCAACTCAGGAGACGCAGGACGCTGCCCGTCAGTGGGGGGAGGGGCGGGGCAGGCTCCCATTGGCTGCTGGTGCTGCGCATCAGTGAGGGGGAGGGAGGGGGCAGGACCTGCTCCCATTGACTGCTGGCACTGCCCATCAATGAGGGGAGGGGGAGGGACCTGCTCCGATTGGCCACTGGCACTGCCCATCAGTGGGGGGGGGGGGGGGGGGAGGGGGGGGGGGAAGGGAGGGAGGGGGCGGGACCCGGCCATCAGTCACGTGATGCAGACCAAAGGGACAAGGCCTGCTCTCAGCGCCGGGAGCTCAGGTGGGAACAGCCGCTGCCGCTCGACCCCCGCGTCCTTTCCCCACACCCTCCTCCCTTCCCGAAGGTGATCCTGTGGCCGGCAACCCGAGGCGTGGGGGTGAATGTTAGGTCTGGGCGCCTTCTGGTCCTCCGACTGTTGCACCCCCTGGCGGCGGGAGGCCGTGGTGCAACATCTCTGGTCCTCCGATTGTAGCGCCCCCTGGCGGTGGGTGGCCGCGGTGCAACATCTCTAGTCCTCCGACTGGAGCACCCCCTGGCAGCGGGAGGCCGTGGTGCAACGCCTCTGGTCCTCCGACTGTGGCTCCCCCCTGGGGGCGAGAGGTCGCGAAAAACCGTCTTTGTATCTCTGTCTACAGCGACCCGTCCATTGAAGGGCTTGTTACAGCACCTCTAGTCCTCCCAGTGCAGCGCCCTACTGGGAGCGGGAGGCCGCGCTGCAGCTTCTCTGGTCATCCGAGTGCAGTGCCACCCTGGCAGTGGGAGGCCATTGTGCAGCACCCCCTCGCTCACCCCCCTTTCACGCACTAGTAATGTCCTGTTTGCCAGCTTGTTGACCCTCTGTGTTACCCTTCTGCGGGGTTTAGGAGCCGTTGCTGTAGATGGAGAGACGGGGACGTGAGCGGCCATTAAGGGCGGCCAGGATGCCGGGGAGCGGCCCCCCCCCATCTGCTCGGTGTGATGGGTGAGCTTCGAGGGGCTGAGATTCGATAGAGGACCACATGGCGGGGCACTACAAGGAGAAGTGTTATGAGTGCGACTTGTGTGCCAAGGCCTGGCAGCACCTGAGCCTGTTGGAGATTCATGGGCGCACACGGGTGAGAAGCCCAATGGCTGCTCCACCTGCAGCAAGAGCTTTGCCCGGTTGTCGAGGCTGCTGTATCACCGGCAGGTGCACAGCAGTGAGCGGTCCTTCACCTGCTCCGACTGCGGCAAAGGCTACAAGTCATCCACGCACCAGAAGGTGCACAGGCGTCTGCACACTGGGGAGCGGCCTTCACCTGCAGCAACTGATTCACCCTCTGCACCAGCCTGCTGGTGCAACAGCGCCCCAACACCGGCAAGCGCCCCAACACCCGCGCCCAGTGCTGCAATGGATTCACTCGCTCAACCTATCTGCTATCCCACCAGCGGGTTCACACCAGCCACTGTCCCTTCCCCAGCCCGGTTTGTGGAGAGCATTTTGCCATGGCAGATACTCACTGGAGAGAGACCCTTTGTGTGCGCTGAATGTGGCAAGGGTTTCACCCGCAGGTCCAGCCTGTGGCAGCACCGGCGTACCCACAGCGGTGAGTGTCCCTTTCCCTGCTTGTCCTGTGGTAAGGGGTTCACCTGCATTGACCACCTGCTAGAGCACCGGTCAGTCCACACCCGCGCGCCTTTACCTGCCCGCTGTATGGCAAGGCCTTTGCCCGCCCCTCCAGCCTGCGTGGATAAGCGCTGTTCAGTTAGACACAAAATGCTGGAAGGAATGGGTAATGTATCAAGTCGAGACTCTCTTCAGTCTCCACTCAAAATGTCACCATTCCTTCTCTCCAGGAGCTGAAGTAACTCCCTGGAGTAACTCTTGCTTCTTGGTTTCCTGGTCCTCCAAAAATATTCCAAATGGAATTTAAAGAGTGAACCCACCACTACCAAACTCCAAACTCTGAACAATAACAGCCTATTGCACTTTATCTGTTTATTTATTGTGTATATATATGGTCTATTGTATATAGACACACTGAACTTTTATCTCCTGTTCTGTATTATGTTCACATATTCTGTTGTGCTGCAGCAAGCAAGAATTTCATTGTCCAATCTGAGACACATGACAATAAAACTCTCTTGACTTGACCTGGACTTAATAATAATAATAATAATAATAATTTTATTTATAGAGCACTTTAAAAACAAACATAGCTGCAACAAAGTGCTGTACATCACTAATCATTGACAAAAAAGTTAATACACACCAAAAATAACAATCAAAAGAAATAGTAGGAAAAGACATGTAAAATAAAGAAACATCAAAAACACCACAAACAGAAGCAAAGCCTCAGGCATGGTCAAAAGCCAGGGAGTACAAATGCGTTTTAACACTGGATTTGAAGATGGACAGTGAGGGGGCCTGTCTGATGTGCAGCGGCAGGGTGTTCCAGAGTGCCGGAGCAGCAACAGAGAAGGCTCTATCCCCTCTGAGCCTCCGACTAGACCTCGGTACCTCCAGGAGCAGCTGACCAGCTGACCTGAGGGACCGGGCAGGAGTGTATGGGTGGAGCAGCTCAGAGAGGTAAGGCGGGGCGAGCCCATTCAGAGATTTAAAAACAAATAACAGTAACTTAAAATGAACCCGAAAGTGCACCGGGAGCCAGTGTAGGGAGGCCAGAATTGGCGATATGTGCTCCCTCTTTCGAGTCCCTGTTAAAAGGCGAGCAGCAGCATTCTGAACCAACTGGAGACGAGCCAGTGAAGAACGAAAGCACAAAAGCCACCTTAAATTTAGTTGTATCTGGACTATTCTATGCTTTAATTGTGCGGGGGAACTCCAGGGAGCAGCCAGCATCTTCAAATAGAAGAAATTGGGTGGTGTTTTGGGTAGAGACCCTTCTTTAGATTTCCTCTTAGATTCAATACAGCATGGAAACAGGCCCTTCGGCCCAGCATGTCCACGCCGACCACCTGTACATTAGTTCTACCAAACACATTAGTGACGTAAGTCAACAGTGTTTTATTCTCTCACGTCCCTGTTATAACAATGAAATCCTTTCTTGCAGCAGCACAACAGAATATGTAAACATAATACAGGTGCACAACCTTTTATCTGAAGATCCAAATAACGAAAACCTCCGAATAGCGGACATTTTTTCGGTCCTTGAAAACGTTCACCGAGGGTGGCCCGCAGAGGTGACAGCGGAACCTCCGGTCGGTCCTCGAAGAAAGGGGAACTAAATCCCCATTCACAAAAGAGAAGGTGAGGGTATATTGTGCGGGAGGGTTAATAATTGACAATATGCTACTACCTGCCCGCCGAGTTAAAACGTTCCCACGATAGACTCACAATACACAGTGTATCGTGAGTCTTGCGTGGGAACTTTTTAACTCAGCGGGCAGGGAGCAGCAGATTGTCGCTCCCTTCAGTTTCACCCCACCTACACCCCTCTGCTTCCCGGCCATGTGTGTGACCCCTTCCCTCCCCTCTCCAGCTCCCCGCCCATTGCACCGGCGCGGGGGCTTTGCACTGTCTTCACGTCGTCGATGCCAGCATACAATGCCAGTCACCGGAGACGTCAGGACCAACGGGACACCGACCCCCAGGCCCACTGCAAGCACGGAGATCCCAGAGACCCACCGCCAGCAGCATCCCAGCCCCGTTCCAACTCCAGAAGAAAACTGCAAACTGGCCGGAGACGTCAGTACCACCAGAAGCCGCTCCCCAATGAGCCGCCACGGCGACAAGTGGCAGTTCGCCCACAGCCCGAGCTGCGCCCCCTCATCGGGACACCGACCCCCAGGCCCACTGCAAGCACGGAGATCCCAGATCAGCAACTCCAGCCCAGCCCCGCTCCAACTCCAGAGGAACACGCTCCCCGTAGGGGCAGAACCTGATGGTGTGCAAGGTACGTCTTGTTCTTGCGGTGGCGCAACTAGGGCTGTGGGCGAACTGCCACTTGTCACCGTAGCGGCCCATCGGGGAGCGGATTCCTCTGGAGTTGGAGGGGGAGGGGGAGGGGGATATTGTGCTGTTTGATCGCCCCCTGCTATCCCAGGGACAGGGAGACAGGACGTTCACCGAGGGCGGCCCGCAGAGGTGACAGCGGAACCTCCGGTCGGTCCTCAAAGAAAGGGGAACTAAATCCCCTTCATAAAAGAGAAGTGGAGGGTATATTGCCCAGGAGGGTATATCGCCTACCTGGAAGAAACTGGACATTTTTTCCAGGATGTCGTCTGCACACCAAAGCTCACCAAAGCTCACGTTTGGCGCCAAACGCACGTCGCCTCTGCTGCACACGGATATAAGAGTGTGAAAATGTCGCCTTAGGCCGCCTAAGGGCATGTAGGCCCGCTAGGGTAACATGAGTGCGAGAGGTGATTCAATGCTGCGGTAACATTTACAAATTCAGGAATTCATTCAACACACTGCATTTCATACAGACATTTATTCTGCAAGAAAAAACTACATTGAAGACTCAAATTCGCGACCGAGGAACTGCCGGAATCAAGGCGCAAACTCGCGACCTTGCGGATATGAGCCGAGCACTCTTCCACTGAGCCAGCCATTAAAATCTACGCTAAAAAATTTCCATTCCGAAGGCCGGCAAATTCCGAATTACGAAAAGTGTCTGGTACCAAGGCTTTCGGATAAAAGGTTGTGCACCTGTACTCAGTAAACAATGTTATAAATGAGAAAACAAAATGGTGTATATTTATATATGAATATATAACTATATATATATAACTATCTATATCTATATCTATATCTATATCATATCTATATCTATATCTATATATAGAGTCTGAAAAGGGTTTCTGCACACCTTTGTTGAAGGAAACATCAACACCCGGAAAAAACCCATGCAACCAAAACGAAATGGAGCAAACTCCATACAGACAGCACCCATATTCAGGATCAATTCTGGGTCCCTTGCAATTTTAGGCAGCAACTTTATGGCCAATGTACTGCCCATAGTCTTGAACTGAATTAAAACATACAGTAACTGTAAAGGGGTACATAGCTTGACTTTATAATAATAATAATACATTTTATTTTCAGGCGCCTTTCAAATCTCAAGGTCACCTTACAAAGATTAACAGAAGAGAAAAAAACATATAGTCGGAGAAAAATAAATAATGACATCATCAATACACAAATTAAAGATAGAAATCGCTCCAAAGACACAAAATCAAAAAAAAAAAAAAACACAATGTGAAGACTTAGAGATTTAAGACTGAAAATGGAGTTTCTTTTTTTTAGTAACCAAAGTTATCAACGTATAATTTTTTGTGTGTTGGAAAATAAAATATAGTGGCACAGCTGATGGACTTGCTGCCTCACATGCTAGAGATCTGTGTTCGATCCTGTCTATGTTGAATTTGCACATTCTCCCTACAAGCATGTAGGTTTCCACCCACATTGAAAAGATGCATTGGCTTTGAAGCTTAACTTGTCTCACTAAACTTGTCCCTTATGTGGAGGGAGTGGGTGAGGAAAGTAGGATAACAGAACTTGTGTGAATAGGTAGACCAAAATGCTGGAGTAACTCAGCGAGTGAGGCAGCATCTATGGAGCGAAGGAAATAGGCGATGTTTCGGGTCGAGACACTTCTTCAGACTGATGTGAGGGGGGGGGGCGGGGAAGGCATGAAGAAGAAAGGAAGAGGCGGATGCAGTGGGCTGAGGGAGAGCTGGGAAGCGAAGGAGAAAGCAGGGACTACCTGAAATTGGAGGTCAATCTTCATACCGCTAGGGTGTAGACTACCCAAGCGAAATATGATGTTTCTCCAATTTACAGTGGGCCTCACTCTGGCCATGTAGGGGGCCCAGGCCAGAAAGGCCAGATTCGGAATGGGAGGGGAGTTGAAGTGCTGAGCCTCTGGGAGATCAGGTTGGTTATTGCGAACTAAGTGGAGGTGTTGTGCGAAGCGATCGCCAAGCCTGCGCTTAGTCTCACCGAGGTTGATCATACGCTGAATAACCCAACCCCATTTTTGTTTGGAAGAGGAAAGAAAGAATAGAAATGCATTCATTGCAACGTGCAAAAAGAGACGAGATACTGTATTATAATTTTGCTGCATGTCATTGTTGTATATATCATGTCTTGATTGATGAATATGTTTAGTTTGTGACTTTATTTGAAGTAGAAATAATATGACCATAATTCCGACGTAACTGCACACTTCGTCCGAGCAATTATCGCACGTGTCATGCAAGCCGTCTTAAAAGGATTTGAGTGTAGGAGCAGGGAGGTTCTACTGCAGTTGTACAGGGTCTTGGTGAGACCACACCTGGAGTATTGCGTACAGTTTTGGTCTCCAAATCTGAGGAAGGACATTATTGCCATAGAGGGAGTGCAGAGAAGGTTCACCAGACTGATTCCTGGGATGCAGGCCTGTCTTATGAAGAAAGGCTGGATAGACTTGGTTTATACTCTCTAGAATTTAGGAGATTGAGAGGGGATCTTATAGAAACTTACAAAATTCTTAAGAGGTTAGACAGGCTAGATGCAGGAAGATTACTCCCGATGTTGGGGAGGTCCAGGACAAGAGGTCACAGCTTAAGGATAAGGGGGAAATCCTTTAAAACCGAGATGAGAAGAACTTTTTTCACACAGAGAGTGGTGAATCTCTGGAACTCTCTGCCACAGAGGGTAGTCGAGGCCAGTTCATTGGCTATATTTAAGAGGGAGTTAGATGTGGTCCTTGTGGCTAAGGGGATCAGAGGGTATGGAGAGAAGGAAGGTACGGGATACTGAGTTGGATGATCAGCCATGATATTGAATGGATCGAAGGGCCGAATGGCCTACTCCTGCACCTAATTTCTATGTTTCTATGTTTCTAAATGACCACCTAAACTGTCATTTGGCAACCTAAAAAGCTGCCAAGGTTGCCCGGCTGCCAACAGGGGAAAAGAAGTTAAGTGAGAACCCTGTTAACTTCCGATTTTCCTAACCTGACACCATTCAGATAATAGATTGCTGGAGTGCTCTAATTTTGCCTACTAATCTCCTATTTGGGACCTTATCAAAGGCTTATTGAAAACCCAGATACACTTCACCCATTGTGAAGACAGATCCAAAGCACCTGTTCAACTCATCTGCCATTTCCTTGTTCCCCATAATAAATTCACCTATTTCTGTCTTCAACGGACAGTCTTAACTAATTTTTTCCTCTTCACATACCTAAAGAAGCTTTTACTATCCTCCTTTATATTTTTGGCTAGCTTACCTTCGTACCTCATCTTTTCTTCCCATATTGCCTTTTCAGTTATCTTCTGTTGCTCTCTAAAAGTTACCCAATTCTCTGGATTCCCATTCATCTTTGCTATGTGATAGTTCTTCTCTTTTACCGACCCCACCGTCAGCCACGGTAGCCTCTTACTCCCCTTGGAATCTTTCTTCCTCTTTGGAATGAACTGATCCTGCACCTTCTGTATTATTCCCAGAAATACCTGGCATTGTTGTTCCACTGTCATCCCTGCTAGGGTCTCTTTCCAGTCAACTTTGGCCAGCTCCTCCCTCATGGCTCCGTAGTCCCCTTTGGTCAACTGTAACACTGACAACTCCGATTTACTCTTCTCCCTCTCCAATTGTAGATTAAAACATCATATTATGGTCACTACCTCCTAATGGCGCCTTAATCTCAAGTTCCTTTATCAAATCCAGTTCATTACATAACATTAAATCCAGAATTGCCTTCTCCCTGGCAAGCTCCAATACAAGCTGCTCTAAGAATCCATCTCGGAGGTACTCGACAAACTCCCTTTCTTGAGGCCCAGTACCAACCCTATTTTCCCAGTCTACCTACATGTTGAAATCTCCCATAACAACCACAGCATTACCTTTACAAAATGCAAATTTTAACTCTTGATTCAACTTGCGCCCTATAGGGGGGGTTGCACGAAATGTCACTGGGTCAGAGGCTCGACGCACGGAGCCGCTAAATCCATCTGGACGACATCCGTCACTTCCGGTATATGTTATTAATGCTAAAAATGCGTACTTTCCTACCTGTTAAAAAACGGCAAAAGTTTGAGTTTTTGCGCTGAATAAAATTGTGGTAGTCGGGGTAAGCGTGAGAGACATGTACCAAACTTTAGAATTCCACAAGTGAAGCGAAATGAAGGTATAGAGAAGCGAGAACTGAAGGGACAACAGCTACTAAAGTGCTTGATAAATATTGGCCGTGCAGATATCGGAATTAAAAATATTGGGAATTATCGCATTTGCTCACTGCATTTCATCAGGTAAGGCATTATTTGTGTTTTTTCTTGATTCCTTTGGTATCTAAAAAATCTCAGAAGTGATAAATCCGGCTCTACATTTTCCTTCAGAAGCGTTTTTATTTTGTACGTAAAAATCCACGGGAACTATGGGCGATTTAAAAAAATTACAGCCAGATCTATCACTTCTGAAACTTTTTAGATGCCAAAGGAATCAAGAAAAAAACACCTTAGTTGATGAAATGCAGTGAGCAAACGGCCAATGTTCACCAAGCTGTCTGTTGTTGTCCCTTCAGCTTTCGCTTCTATCCACCGTCATTTCTCCTCACTTTTGGAATTCTGAAGTAGGCTAAATGTCTCACACGTTTATCCCGATTTCCATAATTATTTACAGGCAAAAATTGACAATTTCAGCGGGTTTTAATGGGCCCGCTACGCTGGAAACAATGGTAAGTGCCTACCTGCAGTTCATCGCGTGTAATCCATTTGGAGTAGCGTAGCAACAGTACGGGTCATGGGTCGTGACCCGACTGCCGTGAAACCTCCCTATATCCAGGCTACTGTTTCAGGCTAATCTACCCTGTAGATTAGTTCCATTAGGGTCTTTTTACCCTTACAATTCCTTAGTTCTTTCCATACTGACTCCACATCTCCTGTTTCAATGTCACCCCTTGCAAGGGTCTGCCCTTTTGCTGGGACGTATAACCCTGAATATTCAGTTCCCAGCCCTGGCCCTCTTGCAGACATGTCTCTGTAATTCCCACAACATCATACTTGCCAATTTCTAACTGAGCCTCAAGCTCATCCACTTTATTTCTTATAATTCGTGCATTCATTACTCCTCTCACCTTTCACATCCATTCCTATTTCACTTGGCCATACTCTCCTACCCGTTCCTCAACTTTCTGCCCCGTTAATTCTGGTGAATTTATTAACTTTTCCTGTACTCGCTTTCCCTTTAACTCCATTCTTGCAACGCGTCCTCCCCCCACCAGGGGGAGCTACAGTCCGACGACCAAAGACGATTCAATTGATAAGGGTCGCTGCAGACAGAAACAAAGGCTGTGCGCCACGGCGGGACGCTACAGTCAGGGGACCAGTGGCGCTGCACCGCGGACTCCCGCCGCAAGGGGGCGTTGCAGTCGGAGGCCCAGTTGCGCTGTACCGCGGCCTACCGCCGCCAGGGGCGCGCTATACACGGAGAACCAGAGGGTGCTTCCTCACTCACATACATCTGTCTCTCCTTCCCCGCCCGCACGCCTCGGGCTCCGGCTCCTCGGGTCGCCGGCCGCAGGATCGCCGTGGGGAAGGGAGGAGGAGGAGGTGGGGAAAGGACGCGGGGCCGAGCGGCGGCGGTGACTGTTCCCACCTGAGCTCCCGTTGCTCCTTCCGTCAGCCGCCGCGACCAAAGACCTGCTATAGGATCCAAATAGGATCCTTGGCGGCGACCCCGCCTCACGTGATCAGAATCACGTCACCGACCCGCCTCACGTGATCAGAAGCACTGCCCCGGCCATCGCCGCTTATCACCGCGTCCTATTGGTCGAACTGTCGCCCCGTCCCTCGGACAGACAGCACCGTCCGCCAATCGGAGCCGTCCTCCCATCGCCACGACCCCGCCCCCGCGGCTCCTACACCACGTTGGGGGCGGGGCTGGGGGACCCATCACAGCAGCTGCAGACAAAGTGTTTAAGAGGGAACTGCAGATGCTGGAGAATCGAAGGTTACACAAAAAAGCTGGAGAAACTCAGCGGGTGCAGCAGCATCTATGGAGCGAAGGAAATAGGCAACGTTTCGGGCTTCGGCCCGAAACGTTGCCTATTTCCTTCGCTCCATAGATGCTGCTGCACCCGCTGAGTTTCTCCAGTTTAGCTGCAGACAAAGGCTCCTCTAGGATCTTTGGTCTGAAGAAGGCTCTCGCCCAGAAACGTCACCCGTTCCTCCTCCCCACTGACGCTCTTACTCCAGTAACAAAGATGGCCGACCAACCTGCATAACGCACAAGATGAGGTCACAGTAGCCGCCCAAAACAAACATGGCCGTTCACAGGTGGCCGTCCGGGACGTCACGGCTCGGCGAGGGTCCTCTCCCCTCAGTGCGCATGCGGGGCCACTATCAAAGATGGCGGCGACCAGTTTTGGGCCGGCGGTCTGCCAGGACCTGCGGTGCATGTCGGGTCGGGCCACGTCGGGGCCGGGTCGGTGTGACGGAGGAGCGAGATGAAGTTGCTCAGCAAAATGATCGAGCGGGACGACTCGGGGTGACCGTCTAACAACCCCCCCCCTCTCTTCCCCCCCTCTCTCCCCCACCTCTCTCTCCCCCACCTCTCTCTCCCCCATCTCTCTCCCCCATCTCTCTCCCCCATCTCTCTCCCCCATCTCTCTCCCCCCCTCATCTCTCTCCCTCATCTCTCTCTCCCTCATCTCTCTCCCCCCATCTCTCTCTCCCTCTCCCCATCTCTCCCCCTCTCTCCCCCTCTCTCCCCCCCCCCCCCCCCTTTCTCATTCCACCCTCACCCTGTCTTTCTGCCTTCCCATCAATTCCCATTTCCTCTCACCCCCGCCGCCCCTTCTGACCCTCTCTCCTCTCTCTGTAGACAAGTCACCCTGATGCCGGAAGAGGCAGAGGACATGTGGCACACGTACAACCTGTTGCAAGTCAACGACAGTCTCAGAGCGTCTACCATCAGGTGTGGTGGGGTTTGTGGGGGGCTTGGTGTGTGGTGTGAGAAGGAGAGCTGTGTACATGCTCTTTCCCTCCTCTCCCCCCCTCTCTTCCTCTTCCCCTCCTCCCTCCCCCAGCCTCTTCCTGCAGCTAATACGCTCTGATCCGGGCAGCATTCTGGTAAACCTCCTCTGCACCCTCTCTAAAGCCCCCGCATCCTTCCTGTGATGGGGCGAGCAGAACTGTGGGTATTACTTCAAATGCAACCTAACTAAAGTCCTATATATCTGGGAGTGGTACAGCACAGGAACAGGCCCTTTGGCGTACAATGCCCATACTGTCGGCTTACAACTTGGTTTGGAGACAGTTCTGCCCTAGACTGCAAGAAATCGCAGAGATTTGTGGATGTAGCCCAGTCCATCACATAAACCAGACTCCCCACCAGTGACTCCATCTGCACTTCACACTGCATCAGGAAAAGCAGCCCACATAATCAGGGACAAGTCTTTGATTATGTGGGCTGCTTCTACTGGACAGGAGCAGGGAGAAGAAGATACAGAAGCTTGACAGTCTGCACCGCTAGACTCAGAAAGAGCTTCTTCCCCTCTGCTATCAAATTTCTGAATGGTCCGTCCATAAGCTAGGGTACTGTCCGATTCATCTCTACCCCATTGCAGACATTGGACTTTGTCTCTGGAACTATAGTGCTGAAAACAATATTCTGCACTCATTATCTTTTCCTTTGCTCTACCTATTGTACTTGAGTTTGACTTTATTGTATTTCTGTATGGCATTGTCTGATCTGTTTGGATAGACTGTACTTTAGAGATACAGCGTGGAAGTAGACCCTTCGGCCCACTGAGTCAGTGCCTAACAGAGAACCCTCCCCCCACATACATTAGCACTATCCTATATACCATTGGAAATTTACAATCTTAGTGAAGCCAATTAACCTACAAATCTTTGAAGTGTGGGAGGAAACCAGCAAAAATTCACAAGGTGCGCGGGAGACGTACAAACTCTGTATGGACAGCACCAGTAGTCAGGATTGCACCGGGACTCTAGCTCTATTGCTGTGCCACTGTGCCACCCCGATAGAATGCGAAACAAAGCTGTAGTTCGGTACACGTGACGATAATAAACCTAATCCTTACCTGCTGATCACAAAGTTAAACTAATCTCCTCTGCCTGCACGTGATCAATATCTCTCCATTCCTTGCATTTACATCTGAAAGTCTCTTAAACGCCACTATCATATCTGCCTCCACAACCACCACCCCTGGCAGCGCATTCTAGGCACTCACCATTCTCTGTGTAAATAAAATATTGGCCCGAACACCTCCTTTAAACTTAGCCTATCTCTGAAATTGGCCATACAAGTAGATAGAGCCAGAGCTCCTTCCGCTATATGATCTTTGGATTGAGCGGTAAACAAGTTGTACCGAATGCTTGCCTTCGTTCGTTAGGGCATTGAGTATAAGAGTCAAATATATAAATATATTTATATTATGGTATATGGACACACTGATCTGTTTTGTAGTAAATGCCTACTATGTTCTGTGTGCTGAAGCAAAGCAAGAATTTCATTGTCCTATCAGGGACACATGACAATAAACTCACTTGAACACTTGAACTTGAGGAAGTCACAATGTAGCTTTATAGACCTGATCAAGTTGCATTTTGAATATCGCATGCAGTTCTGGTCGCCCAATTACAGGAATGATGTGGAGGCTTTGGAGAGTGCAGAGGAGATTTACCAGAATGCTGCCTGGATTAGAGGGTTTCATATACAAGGAGAGATTGGACAGACTTGGATTGTTTCCTTGCGAAAGTCGAAGGTTGATGAGAAACCTGATAGAAGTTCATAAATATGAGAGGAGTAGAGAAGGAAGACAGACAAAACTTTTCTCCCCCTGGGTGGAAATGTCCAATGCTGGAGGGCGTAGCATTAAGGGAAGAGGGAAAAGGTATAAAGGAGATGTGCAGGACAATTTTTTTTTAAATAGGTGTCTGGAATGTGCTGCCGGTGGTGGTGGTGGTGGAGACTGATACAAGTGGTGTTTAAGAGGCTTTTGGATGGGCGCATGGAAGTGCAAATAAGAGATTTGTTTAGTTTATTGTCACGTGAAAAGCTTTTGTAGTGTGCTAACCAGTCGGCGGAAAGACAATACATAATTACAATCAAGTCGTCCACAATGTACAGGATAAAGGGAAATAACGTGAAGCGTTTCGTGCAAGAACAAGGGATATGAGGGGAAGGCAGGAACACGGTACTGATTTTAGATGATCAACCATGATCATATTGACTGGATGCATGACAGATGCAGTATAATGTGGATAAATGTGAGCTTATCCACTTTGGTGGCAAGAACAGGAAGGCAGTTTATTATCTAAATGGTCAGATTAGGCGAACGGGGGGTGCAACGAGACCTGGGTGAACTTGTACATCAGTGACTGAAAGTAAGTATGCAGGCACAGCAGGCATTGTTTTCAGTGAAGAAAACAAATGGTATGTTGGCCTTCATAGCAGGAAGATTTGAGTATAGCAGCAAGGAGGTCCTACTGCAGTTGTACAGGGCCCTGGTGAGACCACACCTGGAGTATTGTGTGCAGTTTTGGTCTCTGAATTAGAGGAAGGACATTTTTGCTATTGAGGTAGTGCAGTGTAGGTTCAACAGGTTAATTCCCGGGATGGTGGGACTGACGTATGACGAGAAAATGAATGGACTGGACTTCTATTCACAGGAATTTAGACGGATGAGAAGGGATCTTATAAAAACATATGAATTCTTAAAGGACTGGACAGGGTAGATGCAAGAAAAATGTTCCCAATGTTGGGGGAGTCCAGAACCAAGGTTCACAGTTTACGAATAAGGGGTAGGTCAAGAGGCAGTTAGATATAGCTCTTAGGGCTAACGGAATCAAAGAATATGGGGAGAAAACAGGAACGGGGTACTGATTCTGGATGCTGGCTCGAAGGACCGAATGACCGACTCGTGCACTATGTTTTCCATCCCGTCATGTCAGTTTCCTCAACTCTACTCCCTTCAGTCCCTCCCCTCAACTCTCCGCCCTTCCCTCAACACAACTCCCCTCCCATTTCCTCAATTCCAACACCTTCCCCCTCCCCTCTGCTCCCCCCCCTCAACTACGCCCCCCTCCCTCAACTCGGCTCCCTTAAAACAGCAACACAAGTAGACAGAGTGGTAAAGAAGGCACACAATATGCTTGCCATCATCCATTGGGGCATTGTGTACAAGGGTCAGGAAGTCACGTTTCAGCTTTATATGACTTTGGTCAGGCCACATTTGCAGTATTGTGTGCAGTTCCCGTCCCCCCACCCCATTACAGGCTCGAAGGGCCGATCGGACTACTCCTGCAATGTTTCTACAATGTGCACTATAGTCTGATCAAAGATAGTCCACAGGTTTCCAATGAGGTAGATAGTAGTTCAGGACTGCTTCCTGTTTGTGGTAGGATGGTTCAGTTACCTGATAACAGCTGTGAAGAAACTGTCCCTGAATCTGGAGGTGTGTGATTTCACACTTCTATACGATTTGCCGAGTGGGAGACGGGAGAAGAGGGAGTGGCCAGGTTGCGACTAGTCCTTGATTATGCTGCTGGCCTTGCTGAGGCAGTGTGAAGTGTAGATGGAGTCAATAAAAGGGAGGTTGGTTTGTGTAGTGGTCTGGCTTGCATCCACAATTCGCTGCAAGTCCAGGTTCCAAACCAAGTTGATTCTAAACCAAGCTGTGATGCATCCCAATAAAATGTTTTCTAAGGCGCATCTAGAAGTTGGAGAGAGGTGTTGGTGACATGCCGAAGTTCCTAAGCCTTCTAAGGAAGTTGGTGTAATTTGATGACCTATGCTTCAATATGGGTGGTCCAGGAGAAGTTGAAGTCTCCAACCATCTCTACTTCTGCAGCGTCAATGCAGACTGGGGGATATGTCGATCACTATCTCCTTTGTCTTGCTGACATTGCGAGAAAGGTTGTCTCAACACCAGTCACAAGGTTCTCAATCTCCTTGGTCTTGGCATCATGTACGGACATCAGACATCGTGCACCGAAGTGCCTGTTCCTGAGCTGTTGTTGTGTACATCATTCTAGTTAACCTCCTTTGCACCCTTTCCAAAGCCAAGGAGGATGGGGGAGGAACTAGAAATGCATGCACATCCCCAAATGCGGCCTGACCAAAGTCATATAAAACTGCATTGTGACTTCCTGACTCTTGTACACAATGCCCCAACGGATGAAGGCAAGCATATCGTGTACCTTTTTACCGCTCTGTCTACTTGTGTTCCTGCTTTAAGGGAGCTGAGTTGAGAGGGGGAACGGAGTTAAGGGGAGGGGGAAGGTATTGGAATTGAGGGGATGGGAGGGGGGTTGGGGGAAGGGAGCAGAGTTGCGGTGAGTGATGGTAGTTGAGTTTTGGGCATGGGAGATGGGGGGTTTGGAGGCTAGTTGAGTTGAGGGAAGGCAGGAGAGTTGAGGGGAGGGGCTCAAGGGAGTAGAGTTGAGGGAACTGAGATGACGGAATGGGAACACATAGAAACATAAACAACAGGCGCGGGGGAGTCCATCATTCGGTCCCTTCGAGCCAATATGATTGGGTCCCTTCGAGCCATTCAATATGATCATGGACTGATCATCCAAAATCAGTACATCGTTCCTGCTTTCTCCCCATATCCTTTGATTCCATTAGTCCTAAGAGCTATATGCTAACTCTCTCTTTGAATATATCCAGTGAATTTGGCCTTCACTGTCTTCTGTGGCAGGGAAGTCCACAGATTCACAACACTCTGGGTGAAAACAATTTTCCTCTGCTATCTCTAGGCAGTACGTTAAAATTGTGACCCTACCCCTTATTCCGCTAACTGTGACCCTTGGTTCTGGATCCCCCAACATCGGGACCCAGCCCATTATTCTCTTTTGCATAGCTTGTCCAATCCCTTAAGAATTTTATTATATTTCCATCAAGATCCCCCTCATACAATCTAAATCTCTCGTGGATATAAACCCAGGGCCCATTCATTCTTTCAATGTATATGTCAGTTACCGCCATACTCTAGCAAACGCTGCATCGGATTCAGATGGGCCGATTTTCCCCTCAATAGCACAACTGTGTTACGTCTTTCCTCAAATCCAGAGGACCAAAAACTGCACAAAATTCCTCCAGGTGTGCAGCGGGAGAGCACCGGGGGCAGGCGGCGGAGCGGAATCTGTACAACTGCAGGAGATTGGTTACTGTGGGGTACTGCCGAATACTGCGCTCCATGAGCGGGATTGTTGGGTATGGCCGGGGCTCAGCGGAGAGGGAGTCCTGCTACGGGGCAGGTTGTTGGCCATCTGTTGGGCTAACGAGTGGGTGCAGCGGGGAGAGGTGACTGCGTGGCCATAGGGCCCAGCGGGAGGAGAGTATAGTTGTGGGGCCCCGGGGCAGCGGTGGGAGAGGGTGTGTCGGGCCAGGGAGAGGACGAGAGTGGAAGGTTGTCGCGGGCAGGTGTGAGGGGTGAGTACGGCCGGGGCAGCAAGAGGGATGTTGTGGCAGGCGTCCAGTGGGAGAGAGGGATTCATGGGGCCGGGGCAGCGGATGACTCAGTGTGTGGTAGGGGCCCAGTGGGTGAGAGGAGTGTGGGGCCAGGGGCAGCGGAGTTGAGGCGGTCGGGTTCCCCGGGGGCATGTGGGGACCCACGTGAGAGGGAGTGTGTGGGGTCCGGGCTTCCCCGGCGGAGAGAGAGGGAGTGTGGGGCCAGAGAAAATTTGGATCCGGCAGAAGGGAGGTGGAGGGGCAGCGGGGGGGAGGGGTGGTGGCGTCGGGGCAGTGGAAGAGGGAGTGTGGGGGCCAGGGTGAGAGGGAGTTGGTGGGTCCGGGGTGCAGCGGGGGATGCAGGGAACGTGTGGGGCAGGGGAGAGGGGAGTGTGTGGTCCGGAGGGCCAGCAGTGGGAGAGGGCTGTGTAGGGGCCAGGGGAAGATGGAGTGTGGGGTCGGGGCGAGCAGGGAGAGGGATGTGTGGTCCGGGGGGCACTGGGAGCAGGGAGCACGTGTCGGGGCAGCGGGGGGAGGGAAATGTGGGGCCGGGGCAGCGGGAGAGGGAGTGTGGGGTCCGGGGAACGCGGGAGAGTGGGGTGTGGGCCCAGTGCGGAGAGGGGCAGTGTGTGCGGGCCGGGGGGCAGACGAGTGTGGGAGAGGGGGCAGTGTGAGTCCGAGTGGGGGCAGTGGGAGATGGAAGGGTGGGTCCGGGGCCAGCGGGAGGAGGAGTGTGGGGCCAGTGGAGAGGGAGTTGTGTGGTCGGGGGCAGTGGGAGAGGGAGTGGGGGGTAGGGGAGAGGGAGTGTGGGGGCCAGGGGCAGTGAGGGAGAGGGAGTGTGTGGTCCGGGGCAGTGGGAGAGGGAGTGTGGGGGTACGGGGCACGCGGGAGGGAGGGAGGGATAGGTGGTGCCAGGGGAGAGGGAGGGTGTGGTCGGGCAGTGGGAGAGGGAGAGGGGGGGCTAGGCGGAGAGGGGTGTGGTGTCCGGCGGCCGGGCAGCGGGGGAGAGGGAGTGTGGGGAGTCCGGGGCAAACTCGGGAGGGAGTGTGGGCGGGCGGCCGGGCTGGCCAGCGGAGAGGAGGGAGGTGGTAGGGGCCAGTCGCAGCGGGGGAGGGGAGAGGGAGTGTGGGGGTCGGGAGGCAGCATGGGGAGGCGGAGGGTGTTGGTCCGGGGAAGCGGGAGAGGGAGTGTGGGGCAGGGGACAGAGGAGAGGCAGTGTGGGGTGTAGGCAGAGGAAGGGAGACAGTGGCGGGGGGCAGCGGGAGAGGGAGGTGTGGGGCCCGGGCAGACGCAGCGGGAGAGAGGGAATGTGTGGGCCCGGGGGCAGCGGGAGATGGAATGGGGCCCGGGGGGGGAGGGAGTGTGGGCAGGGGAGAGGGCAGGGGGGCCCGGGGCAGCGTGTGGGGAACGTGGGGCACGGGGAGTTGCGGGGTCCGGGCCAAGTGGCGGGGAGAGGGAGTATGGGGCCCGGGGCAGCCGCAGAGAGGAGATAAGGGCCTAGTGAGTGTGAAGTTGCGGGTGAGGTTTACAAATGTTCTTATTTACAATGTTTCTTATTTAATTGTCGCGTCTAGTCTGAAATAAAGTTCATTTTGGATCAGAAATTATTGTGTGTGTTATATGATTATATACATTTATATAATTTTCATGTATGTGTGTTTATATAACATTTTATTCTTTAAACAAGAAGTTAACAGAATTATGAAGACTAACAGAATTATGAATCTAACCCTATATCACCACACAAAAAGTTCCCCCGCAATGTCAATTACCCTGCGAGTCGGTCGGATTCCGGTTACTACAACAAATCAAATCAAGTAGCACTGTTTTGTGAGCCATTTAAAAAGAAATGATTTAAAAACATTAAAAAAGACAATTACCAGAGTCAAATTTTATTCTTGCACAAGAAGAGTATGAAACTGACAGATTTATGAATCTAACCCCATCACAAACTGTTGCCCCGCAACATTGAGTTACACTGCGAGTCGGGTCGATCAGGTAGGCTCAGGTTTGCTAAATGGGCGTGTGGACAAAAAAAATGCTCAGGATCCCCTCCATAGCGTTCACTAACACGTCAGCCCATTGCATTTGTTTCGCAGGGTAGTAGCCCATCTTGCTCTGCGATAGAGATTGCTGATTGTACAAGTTCACCCAGGTCTTCGTTTCACCTCCCCTTCTCATAATCTGACACATTTAGATAATAATCTGCCTTCCTGTTCTTGCCATCAAAGTGGCAATAAATTCACATCTATACACATATACGGGACATTGTCAGGCAAACTGCCCTCTCACCCAAACCTATCCAAAGTCACCTGCAGCCTCCTCACAGCTCACACTGCCTCCCAGCTTTGTGTCATCCGCAAACCTTGGGAGGGTTACATTTAATTCCTTCGGCTAAAATCTTTAATATATATTTTAAAATAACGGGTCCCAGCACTGAGCGCCTTGTGGCACAGGCCACTAGTCAAGTGGCGTGCCATTCTGAAAGAGGACCTATTACTTCCTACTCTTTGCCTCCTTTCTGCAAACACATGTCAATTCTTACCCCCAAGACGCTTGTGCTCTAATTTTGCACATTCTTTTGTGGGGACCTTGCCAAAGTCTTTTTGAAAGTCCAGATCCACATCCACTGGCTCTCTTATCCATTTTGTACCTTGTTACCGTCCTCCCAAAAATTCCAGAATTTTAGTCAAGCATGCTTCCCCTTGCATAAATCCATGCTGACTTAATCGATCCCATCACTGCTTTCCAAATGCACTGCTATAACATCTTAATTAATCGACTCCAGCATCTTCCCGCGCAATCGGATGTAAGCTGTCTAGGCTAATAAGTCATAATTAATTCCTCGTTTTCTCGCTCTCTCCGTGTCTTAAAAAGTGAAAGGTTTCATAGTGCCCTCCAACTCCCAAGAGAACTCACCAAGCATCCACATATTTCTAGGGCCACCTCCTTGAGTACTCTGGAAGGTCTAGCCAAACCAGGCCCTTGAGATGTATCTGCTTTTAGTCCCAACATGTTTACCTAACACCATTTACTCAGGACTAATGTGGATTTCCTTCAGTTCCTCCCTCCCACTAGATCCTCGGTCACAGTCACCGCAGGTCCCGTAGTTAGTTCTGGAAGATATATTGTGCCCTCCGTTAGCGGAAGACAGACTTGCCAAAGCAACTGTACATTGTTTTCATTAACTGTTCTGCCATTAATTGTATGGACCTCCATTTGTCTTTAATGTTCCTGTTTTCTAACTGTATAATTTTAGACCCTCCAATTGTGTCGGGGATTTAGTCACATAATGTTAAAAATTAAAGAAATTTTGCTCTTAATTACTATACAATGGAATGTCTTTTAAAAACCAGTTCAGTCTTATTTCTTTAACCAGGCAAGCTTTTCTTTTTATCATGGAAGCTTTTTAACAGTCTCTATTTTTGCACCTACTTTTGTTCCATGCTCTAAACCCCTGTGTCCTGTGTCCCTTGTTGGCACTCTGGAAAATAATAGCCTCTTCCTTGGGTTTAACACTATCGCTAATTTCCCGCCCGCCTTCTTCCCTGTTTTATTTTTACGCGCAGACAGCGGAAATGAACAATTGTTGTAATTCATGAGGGTAGGTGAGGAAGTTGAGGGATGGAAGTGGGTGAGAGGGGAGGGAGGTGGTTGAGGGAATTCAGGGTGAGGAGGGGACAACTGAGGGGTGAGGGAAGGGAATTGTGTTGTAGTTTGAGATGAGAGCAGAGGGGATAGTTGTTGAGGGGGAGTTGACTTGAGGGAGGATGGAGTTGACAGAGAGGAGGTAAGGGAGGGAGAGAGTTAATGGAGGATAGTTGATATTGGGGGGAGTTGAGTTGAGGGAGGGAGAGAGGTGAGTTGGAGGAGAGGGAGTACATTTGAGGAGAGGGTGGAGATTTGAATTGAAGGAGTTGGAGGGAGTGGGTATTGAGGGGAGTCAGTTGAGAGGAGGGGCAGTTGAGGGAGGGAGAGTTGAGTTTTGATGGATGGCGAGGTTGACGAGGGGGGAGTTGAGTTGAGGGAGGTTAGGTGAAGGAGGCAGGATGGGAGTTGGAGTTGAGTTTGAGGGAGGGTAGGGGTGAAGGAGGGCAGGATGAGGAGGGAAGTTGAGTTTGAGGGAGGGTAGGGGTGAAGGAGGGCACAGGATGAGGAAAGGGGAGGTGCATTGAGGGAGGGAAAGGGTGAGGAGGTGGAATAGTGTGTCGAAGGGTGGAGCCAGGCCCCGATTGCCGTTCACAGGGCCTGGCTCTGCCGTTCACTACCTCTGTTCTTCCTCCCACAGAACGTGTGCAGACGGAGTCGGCACGGGCAGTGTGGGCAGTAACCGGGTGCGAACCACCCTCACCATCTGTGTGGGAGACCATCGACTGTCGATGTTCAGGAATGTACTGCTGAGGGTGTAAGGGGACCAATATCCAGGAGAAGTGACCCGTGAAGGTGAGGGACAGAGGGGTGAGGGACTGTGGGAGAGTGAGGTATGGGTGCTAGGGGAAGTAGTAGAGAGCGAGAGGGAAGAGGGGGAATGATTTGAGTTAACGCGTATGATGAGTGTTTTGACGAAACCTTTAGGAGTTTGAGAAAGGATGAGGGGACAACCTAATTGAAACTTACCAAATAGTGAAACGACGACCTGGATAGAGTGGATGTGGTTGAGGATGTTTTCACCCTGTGCGAGAGTCAAGGACCAGAGTCACAGGCCTCAGACGCTCAACTAAAAGGGACGTATTGTTGAAAGAGGATGAGGAGGAGGATCTTCATAGTTAGAGGGTGGTGAATCTGGAATTTCATTGTCATGGGTGGCTGTGGAGGCCGAAGTCCTTGCGTATTTTCTAAGGCAGAGATTGATTGATTTTTGATTCGTAAGGGATAGACAGAGTTGACGTGGATAAGCTTTCCTCTCCCACAGTAGTTGACTTGGATAGCTTTTCCCCACTTAGAGTAGGGAATGATTCAAACAAGGGGACATGATTTGAGAATTAAGGGACAGAAGTTTAGGGGTAACATGAGGGGGAACTTCTTTACTCAGAGAGTGGTGGCTGTGTGGAATGAGCTTCCAGTGAAGGTGGTGGAGGCAGGTTCGTTTTTATCATTTAAAAATAAATTGGATAGTTATATGGACGGGAAAGTTATGGAGGGTTATGGTATGAACGCAGGTGTATGGGACTAGGGGAGAATACGTGTTCGGCACGGACTAGAAGGGTCGAGATGGCCTGTTTCCGTGCTGTAATTGTTATATGGTTATATGATAAGGGTGTCAGAGGATTCGGCCAGAAGGCAGAAGAATGGGTTTGGGAGGGGAAAGTTCATAATGTTTGGGACAAACACCTATCATTTCTTTATTTGCCTCTGTACTCCACAATTTGAGATTTGCAATAGAAAAAAAATCACACGTGGTTAAAGTGCACGTTGTCACGGTTTTAATAGAGGCATATTTTTCTATATTTTGGTTTCACCATGTAGAAACCAGTTTTCTCTTCAGCATATAAAAGTGCATGTTCCCATTGGATTCAGATTAAGTGATTGACTTGGCCCACTCCAGAAATTGATCATTTTTTAAGGCTTTGAAAGACTCCCTTTGGGTGTACTCTTATGCAGTATGTTTGGGATCATTGGTTCTTGCTGTAGAATGAACCCGCTGGCCAATAGAGTGTTGAGGCATTGGTTGAACTTGAGCAGATAGGATGTGTCTATACATTTCAGAATTCATTGCGACTGCTACCATCAGGTGTATCATCAATGAAGATAAGTGAGCACCAGTACCTTCAGCAGCCACACAATGCAAGCCATAACACCCCCACCACCAGGTTTCACAATGAGGTGGTATGCTTTGGATCATGGGCAGTTCCTTCTCGCTCCTCCATACTTTGCTCTTGCCATCACTCTGATATAGTAATCTTCGTCTCATCGGTGTCCACAAGACCTTTTCCAGAACTGTGGTTGGTCTTTTAAGTACTTCTTGGCAAAAGGTAACCTGGCATCCTATTTTTTGCAGCTAAACAGTGGTTTGCATCTTTGCAGTGTATCCTCTGTGTTTCTGTCCTCATTCTGGTTCATGAAGTCTTTCTGCGGACAGTGGTCCATTGACAAATCCACACCTGACTCGTGTTTCGAAGCTGTCGGTCTGACAGGTGTTTTTGGGGATTTTTCTTTATTATAGTGAGAATCCTTCTGCTCCGTCAGCTGTGGAGGCCTTCCTTGGCCTGCCCAGTTCTTGTTGCGATTAAGTAAGCTCACCAGTGCTCTCTTTCTTCTTAATGATGTTCCAAACAGTTGATTTTGGTAAGCCTAAGGTTTAGCTGATGTCTCTAACAGTTTAAATTCATGTTTCTCAGTCTCGTAATGGTTTTTTTGACTTTCATTGGCACAACTTTGGGCCTCATGTTGATAAACAGCAATACAAGTTTCCAAAGGTGATGGAAAGACTAGGTTCTGAGAGCTCTCTTATACCTGCATTAAGGGGGCAATTAAACACACCTGAACAATTACACACACCTATGAAGCCATGTGTCCCAAACATGATGGTGCCCTGGATGGGGTGGGGGGGGGGGGACTCTTATCAGGGCTCTCACTTTAAACTTTTTTCCCCTGTTGCCAGTCCCGGCAACCTAAGGCAGCTTTTTAGGGTTGCCAATGACCTTTTAGGTGGCCATTTAAGACTGCAGATTGCCTATTGACGGCCATGCTAATGTGCCTCAACGAAGTGTTCTCACGTAGAACAACCAGTCGGAATTATGCTCAATGAAGCCATAACACATATTATTCTCTCTGCTTCAATATAAAGTCACAAACTAAACAATCATGTATATATTGGTGTTTGAATGAATTCTGTCTTTAAGCTTTTGTGTTTTACTAATAGTCATGTCTCTAACTATGTGTTTTATTTCATTCCCCCTACAATTTTTTGCCTTACTCATCTAACATTTTTTACATACAGGTTTTCTTGAGACCCTTGTAAAGGCCCCCATAAATAAGAATTTATTATTATTATTATTATGATATTCATGTACCACAATCAGGCAGCTGGCTATCTACATTCAATTGCTGACATTGCAACAAAACTATAATACATGTCCCCATCTTAAACAGTTTTACACGTGCTGCAATGAAATCGCTCAATTGTTATATTATTTGCAGATGAATCCACGTTATTTCTTTCCACTTCAAACAAAAATGTGGTTGGATTATTCAGTGCTATGATCAACCTGTTTCACCTAAATCTGTGACCATGGTAACCATTATGATTACGTGATTAAACCATGCACTCATATAGATTGATGCAAGTCGCATGTGTTTCTGTTTAAGGAGACCGAAATTATATCATGACATGGCCATAGCATGTTGTCGTTATTGCTATTTAGCAACAGAAAGAACCTCTCTCATCGCTTTCCCACAATAATTTTATCCACACCAAAATAGACCCAGGTTTGCAAGGAAATTTTCTAAAGACATTTTCTAGGATATACAGCTGTTTGAAACCGAGCTATACCCCGTGGACATTACACTACCTGCCAAGAGACATGCCCAAAGACAGATACTGCAGCCAAATGTGCTTTTGGCATATGTTTAAAAGGGCCAAAACGCCACATTATACGGACATTCAGATGTCAGATGTATGTGTTGTGAACAGCAATGAAGGATCTCCGTTGTAGCACAGATTTCTGATTTACTGAGCGTGAAACGGCATGCAATCACCGCATTTTCACGCACCAATTTTAAAATGTTGATTGAGCACCGCTGTTTCCCCTCCTACTCCCACTTCAAATTGTAAACGTTACATTTTTAATAAAAATGTTTTACTATATACGAAGCAATTGCACAGAAGATAAAACATATGCATTTCTAACATATACAATTATTGTGACAGCTCTCAGTTTTCACCTTATTCCCTAAATTGTGAAAATGAAAAAAGAAAGAAAAAGAAGAGAGAAAAAGAAGTATAAATGAAAAGAAGATTGTAAGACAACAAAAAAAAATTCCCTAACCATACCAAAGCAGTGTAGCAGAAAAATAAGACATTTAAAAAAAAAAAAAAAAAATATTGAATACAGATATTACCCTTGCCCCTCGTCCCCCCCCCCCCCGCCTGCCTTAACGTTAAATTTCACTGAAATATTCTCATGCCCAAATTTGTGATGTATATGACCGACTGTAAGAAGTAAAAGCCTGGATACATCCAACGTGAATGTTGCTCATTAAATAACCACAGTACTGATACTCCATATTAAGAGCAGTTGATTTGTCGTGGTAAAATGATTCTGTATTAACGTGTCACCGGTAGCAGTGACCCATTTGAACACTGCGGGTTTTAAATGTTTTACACCTGTTCACAATTTAATTAATCCATCTTTATGGATTAAAAACAAATAACTTTGGGAATTAACTACAACATTAATTGCATTCCATTATCAAACATAGTCAATGTTTCAGCTCTGAAGACATTTCCAGCCATGCTAGTGGGGTCGGGTGAATCAGTGTGAATCAGCGCGGAATGGATAGATGTGCGGGGCAGTGGGGGGGGGGCGGTTGGGGAGCAAATCGTGCGGAATGGATGGATTGATGCTGGTAATTAGTGCGTGGTTTGTTGAGTATGGTAGAAATTGTGAGGGGGGGAGCGCAGGGGATGTCATTGGTGGTTGAATGTGGGTGGATCAGTAGGGGATGGATGGGGGTGTCAGTGCGGTGATTATGGCGGGATCAAATGGTGATCTTTGGTACGATCACTGCAGGATGAATGGGAGAGATCAGTACAGGATGGATGGTGGGGGGAATCAGACAGGATGAATTGGGGGATCAGTACGGGATGGATGGGGGGGCTTCTGTGCAGGAATGAATGGGAGGATCAGTACAGGATGAATGGGGAGATCACTACAGGATGGATGGGGGGGTTGACAGTGCAGGAAAAATGGAGGGGGGATCAGTACAGGGAGGATCGGGAGATCAGTGGGCAGGATGAATGGAAAGTTTAAAATGCAGGATGAATAGGGGTCATCAGTGTAGGATGGATGGGGGTGGTGGCAGGAGAATCTATGAGGTGGATCGGGAGATCAGTGGCAGGATGAATAGATGGGGGATGGGGGAGAATGGGGAGGGAGGGCACAGGGAATGTCAATGAGGATGAACAGAAGTAGGCATGGCGATCAGTGCGGGATGGAGAGGAGGGTCCCAGGATAAGGGGGGGTGGAGGGGGGCCATAACGAGAGAGAGAGAAGATAAAAGGGGCAAAGGAGGTGGGGAGGAAGGAAGGTCAGCGCTCCTCGGACATCACCGGCATCATCGTCCCACTGCAAGCGCTTGGCCGCCCTGGTCTCACCGCCAATGCTGCTGCTGCAAAAGGAGGAGGCAGTTGGGAATTTCCTCCTCGCCGACATTGCCGTTCCCTTCCCGTCCTCTGCCAGCCAACAGGAAGGTGCGGGTGTCCGGCATTGCAGGTGCTTCAGATGGCGGGAAGGGGGACCTCCCCCTTCCTCCCTCCCTACGGCCTCGGTTGTACGGGAGGGGTTGTGTTTTTGAAATGCAGTTATTACCGTGGTGGGACGCCGGGTTGGTTGGGTGCCCCCCCCTTCGCCTTCCCCCGTGGTCGCGCAAAGATCAGTGGTCTGCCCGATGAGGGCGGGTGGCGGTGAGGAAGAAGGAGTCGAGGACGAGTGGAGCCGAGCGTGCCACACTGTTGTGCGAGTACCCGTCATTTCTCTTACTCCCGCCCCTCCGTCCCCCCCGCGACGCACCATACGATAGCGCCAGAGCCCGACCAGCCCTTGTGTACACAGATACCGCCCGTGTTTGCAACCACAGCGACAAAAAGAAACTTCAGTCATTTTTTCCTGCGACCTCTCCAGCCCACGATGCCTGCCTGACGCGAGAGTACTGATTCAGACGGAGACAAAAATGCATGACACAAGACACAAGTTTTTTTGTGTCTATCTTCGATAAACTTTATGGTCCCTGCCCAAACGTATGCACCGACGTACTCGTCGTGCAGTGGTCACCTGTCTCGCGCAGGCCGCAATACGGCAGGACTCACGCGCTTTTTAGCAGGTTCGCGCCAGTGGGAAACGGGAGTAGGATTGAAGGCCATAGTGGGGATGTCCCAGAGCACCTGGGGGGACGACAGTGGCGATGCTTAATCTCGGCTCAGAAGCTCTAACCCCCTTGATGATCTAAAATAGCCGCACCTGCTAATTTTAAGAGTAGTTCTATCGCAGGTGAACCACCAAAAACCACCTTTATTAAAACTGACCAAACAAAGGTGCACTTTAATCACATGGCTTTTTTTTTTCTATATTACAAATTCTCAATTGTGGAGTACAGAGGCGCGAACACGCTGAATAAATGAAATGATGGGTCTTGGTGTCCGAACATTATGGAAGGCACTGTAATTGATCGTTCATGATTGAATGGCGGAGTTTCAGACGATGGTCTGTATAGCTGTATTTCTGCCCCTCTAACAGGATTCATGAGACAGGATTGGGCAGGCTGAGATCTAATCCAGGGGAAGTTTGGGGTTTCATATGTATAGAATAACAGATCTCTGGGAGGCAGGTTACAGAACCCTGCTCTAAATCCGGTGTTTTCAGGGGTGTGGATTATATAGGAAATAACAGAAATCAATGCTAGTACTGCAGTCTCTCCCCTTCCTCTCCTTTTCCTTTCTCCTCCTCTCCCTCCCCCTCCACACTAACCAAAATGACTGCCTGTACCATCCACGCCTTACCCTCCCTGCCTCTCTCCCCCCCCTCTCTCCCCTGCCTCTCTCCCCCCTCGCTCACCTTCCCTGCTTCCCCTGCCTCTCTCCTCCCCCCTCGCTCCCCCTTCCTGCCCCTCGCTCCCCTCCCCCTCTACCCCTCCTCTGCTCCCCTTCATCCCCAAAGATGGGAGCATACCACACTATCGAGCTGGAGATGAACCGTACGTTTTACGTTGGCCAAGACAACACATGGGACAGCGTAGTGTTGGAACGGATTGGGGAGTCTGCCGTGATCTTGGGTGGGGGGAGTTTGAGGGGTAGGTGAGGGGGAGACAGGGCGAGGAGGGGGGACAAGAGTTCCAGAGACAAAAATCCAATGTTCTGCAATGCGACAAGGTAAAGGTGAATCGGATGGAGTTAGTCCATGCTCTCCCCATCCACCAGTCACGTCACCCTCTCTGCTGTCTACAAGTCAGGAGTGTGAGGATCGCTCTCTCCCGCTTGCCCTGAGCAGTTAGTCTGTGCTCTCCACATCTACCACATTGCCTCTCTCCACTATACAAATACATGAGTGTGAGGGAACGCTCTCCCGCTTGCTTTCGAGTGGAGTTTTAGTCCCTGCTTGTTTTGCAGGCTTCCAAAAAGATCAGATAATGCTATACGAAATGCAATCAAGTCATAGGTAGAGCGAAGGCGAAGATTAGAGTGTTCGGGACATAGTTTCTCAGGATTGTAGCGCATCAGTTCCAGAGACAAGTCCAATGTCCGCAATGGGGTAGAGGAAAAGCGACAGTGCCCTAGTTTAAAAGAAGCAACCATTCACAAGTCTGAAAGCAGGGAAAGAAGCTGTTCCCTGAGTCGGTGGTGCGGACTTTTGAAGCTTCTGTATCTTGCGTCGGTGTCGGTTCTTTTCTTTTCCCGATGCAGCATTAGTGTAGATGGAGTGGAGGGTGGGAACTAGAGCAGGCCGAGGGTGGGGTGAGAGGGAGGGCTGTGTCAACTTTGCTTGCACATCAACAGGAAAGGGAGGTCACTTAGTTTAGTCATTAATTGTCACTGTACCGATATACAGTGAAATATTGTTTTTGTGACTGTGCTATCCAGTCAGTCGAAAGAATGCACTGATGACAATCAAGCTGTCCACATGCACAGAATAAATCATAATGGTTACCACATTTAGTGCAAGATAAAGCCCCGATTAAACATAATCCGATGGTCTACAAAAAGGGTAGATGAGAGGGTCTCTGGCTTTGTGAAATTGTAATTGGCTTGTTCTAAGCTTGCCCCCAGTCTAGTTTCAGTCAGAAATCAACTAACTGTTTTATTTGACAAAATGCAATTACAGTCATTCACCCTACTGTACCGTATCCCACCGCGGGTTCGATCCTACGTAATATGCCTGATCAAGCCCTCTAGGCCTTCGCTCAATACAGAGATACTTTAGAAGGTCAAGCAGTCCCAAGCGGCTCTCCCAAAGAGCCCGACGCTGGAACCTCATGGCAGGCGGACCACCTTTATATAAGTCCTGACCCGTCACATTGGGGTGGTCACTGATCAATCCAATTACAGATATCGATTAACCACATACATCCGAACCCTTACCCTAACCCAATAATGCTGCAGCTTAATACATTGTATTTCAAATGGCCTTCTGAAGGAAGCCAACAGCCCCATTTACCGCTGATCTGCCAGAAACCCTGGACCAAGCTCATCATACCTCAGCCCCATCAACACATCGACAAAGCTCAGAACTCTGCAACATTATTTACAATTATTTACAAGATGTCTGTCTGATCATGTGTGCAGCATCCAATCCATTCTAAGTTCATTTGGCCACCTAATTGACAGGGTCTGCAGATGTTCCCCTTCTTGTTTTTCTGCCTGCACTTGTATTTAGAGTTTGCATAGACTCACACTGGCAGACCACTCCGCCGCTTGTCCCAGTTGCTGCAGAAGAGCAATTCGTAAATTAAACCAAATCTTCAAGCATCCCTTAAAAGGCACTACTGCAAAGGGTGGCTTGGTGCGCTTGGCTTTGAAGTTAAAAGCACATACTGCAATGGTGGCATTGGGTGCTTTGGCTTGAAGTTAAAAGGCTCTAACTTGGCAAATGGTGGTTTGGGTGCGTTGTGCATTGAAGTTAAAAGGCACTACTTACTGCAAATGGTGGTTTGGGTGCTTTGGCTTGAAGTTAAAAGGCACTCTACTCAATGTGTGGGGTTGGGTGCCTTTGGGTAACTTCCTGTTTGCACTGTATATTGAAATTTTTAGATAAAACGCTACCCACTAACACTCTAATGATTTTTTTGCCATCTTACTCAGGATCCCCCTCCGCTCAGCAGGTGGCAGAGCCGATCTTCCCATCAATAAAAATATGTGTTATTAGTGTTTAAAATTTTTTGAGAATCTCTACCTGTCAATCACACCATGAAGGCCCCACCTTTTATAGGGGGAGGGGTTTATAACACTCAGAAGTGTGGGTGTGGCTCAGTCTTGCATATGGTGGAGGGATAGGTCAGACTCCTGTCTGCTGTGAATCAAATGAACACACTGAATGTCTACTGAACTGTGAGTGGTATTTTGTGTGGTTTTATGGTGTTTTCACTCTGCTTAAAATGGAATGAAACTGCATTTGAATGTTGTGGCCTTGCACCCTGCTTGAAGTGGTATGAAACTGCACTTGAATTTGGTGGCCTTGCACCCTGCTTGAAATGGTAGGAAAATGGATTTGAATTTGGTGGCCTAGCACCCAGCTTGAAATGGAATTTCAAGGAATAGGCATCTCAACCGTCAGCCCACCAGCCGGGAGTGAGCTGCCAGCACATCAGGCTTGAGGGACTGAGCTGCCACCCCAAGAACCCATACCAGCGCTCCAGAAAGCCCCCCCACTGGCCACAATATTGGAATTGGTGGAGAGGTGGAATATTGCACACACTCACATATATATATTTATATTGTTGTATATTCATATATAAATATACACCGATTTGTTTTCCCCCCCTCGTTTATAACCTTGTTTACCGAGTACTATGTTTTTACATATTATGTATGTTGCTGCTGAAGTAAGGGATTTGTCATAGTTCCAACTTGGGAGGTGAGTAGAAAAACACACTCTTGACCTTTATTCCGCATAATGTGTGGGATCAGAACTAGTTGTACGGGTGATCGTTGGTTCGCGTGGACTTCGGGGTGGGCCGAAGTACCTGTTGTCCACATGTGTATCTTAATTAAAACTAAAAACACTTAAAAACCATAGGGGAGTCTAAAGAAGGGGTCTCCTACCCAAACGTCACCCCCATTTCTTTTATTCCAGAGTTGCTGGCTGCTCCATGAGTTCCCCCGCACAATTAAAGCTTGGAATAGCCTTCCACCCTACCATAGTTAACCCAAACAGAGATGCACTAAATTTAAGGTACCACCCTCTTGTTTTCACAAGAACTCTTTGCTCAAGTCCAAGTCAAGAGTCAAGAGAGTCTTTTGTTGTCATGTTTCCAGATCTAGGACAAGTGAATTCTTCTGCTTGCCACAGCACAACAGATATATATAAACTTAAATACAGAACAGGAGATAAATATTTAGTGTGTTTATATACCACAAACCATAGACTATATACACAATAAATAAACAGATAAAATGCAATAGGCTGTTATTGGTCAGCCCTCCACCACCTCTAGCCGTGGTTGTGCGCATGTGCAGGGGGAGGATATGCTGGCCGTAACAATGCGCATGTGCAAGGCGGCCGGCTGTGCCAGCGAATGAGGAGCGAGCGGCCCCGGATACAGATTGCGGGGCAAAGACTAGATAGAGATAGGGGGTCCACACACCACAGATTTGAATTGCAGGTGTTCCTGCTCTGGCCGAAGGCTGCCTAGATTTTTCGAGGCCCTAGTGCTTCAACCTATGACGCCTATGGAAAATCGCCGGCTCTGCCAGGGCCCCCTAGATCTCGAAGCCCTAAGCTTAAGATTGGTCAAGCTTATATGATAATCCATCCCTGCTCCCACAACACACCCTTAGGCAAGGACTCTCTATCTCTCCTTCCCTTCAGTGCTTGCCAGACTACTATTCTCTGATCTCATCGGGATCCCCAAAACAAGCGCCGCAAATTATGGATTTGTCCCGATCAGCGAAGTGGGGAAAACTGATGCGAAACCCGCCCCGTGGCGCCGATTTCTCCCCCTCCGCAATCTGGAACGACTATTCAACTCCCGTGATCGCAAACTTCTGTCTGGGGCTTCCGTTTTGATCCAGTAAGAGCCCCCCAATGTAATTATGCTCTGAGAGCTTACCCCCATTAGTCTGGTTCAGTTAAACACTGAGTCAAGGACTGGATTCAACTAAACTTTTTATTCTTTAATCACAAATGAACTTCCTCTATGATACCTAACCAACACTGCGGGTCCGATCCCTGTTCTACTCATCACCAAAGCTCTGTTCGATAGACTACCTCCAGACAGTCACATAATCCCAAATGTCCCGCCAGAAGATTTCGACCCAGACCCTGTTGTTTCCCCTCCTTTTATACAGTTATCGGAACCTATGGTCGGCGAAGTAACATGGGGGGTGTGGTGCAACCCCTACAAACCACCAATCTCATCAAACTTCCCTTGACATTCCCTCACATATTCACAAAACTGTCCCATTCCTAAAGGTCCTAAACTTCACCAAACAACACCAATTACAGTTCTTTCTTCTAGCCAGAATTTCCAGTGCCCAGCTACATACAAGACCTTTCACCAAAGTAAACACCACCCCATTTCCTCCCCATCAAGATCCCCATTTTTGTAACTCTAATTGGCCAATATTATCAGATCTGGGGGGCCATGCTCCATGCTTTGCGACCAATCACCGTCCCTCAAACCAGTATTCAAAGACATCCTTCTCACAGAGTTCACCTCCCCTTTTACGTACCGCTCCCCTTCTGTCCTCCTACCTCCTGGCCATGCCTTTTTCTTCCTCCCCCCCTACTTCCCTTCCATTCTCCCCATCCCCCCTTTTTGTCCCATACCTAATTCGCCAATCCCCCCCCTTCCCCCTTCCTCTTTTTCCCGATTTCTCGAATTTATTTATTATCTCCCTCCAGCTTTTGGGGCCTCCCGTCTTCCCCACCTCTCCCCCTCCTCTCCTCCCTCGTCTCCACTCTCCCCCCTCTCTTTCCTCTCCCACTCCCCTCCCCCCTCTCTCCCCTCCCCCCTCCCCCCTCCTCTCCCTCTCCCCTTCTCCTCCTCCCCCTCCCCCCCCTCCCTTCTCTCCTCTCCTCCTCTCTCCTCCCCCTCCTCCTCCTCTCCCCCCCACTCCCCCTCTCCTCTCCTCCTCCCCCTCTCCTCGCCCTTTCTCCCCCCCGCCCCTCTCCCCCCTCTCCTCTCCCTCTCCTCTCCCCCTCCTCCTCTCCTCCTCCCCCTCTCCTCTCCTCTCCCCTCTCTCTTCTCCTCTCCCCCTCTCTCTCCTCCCTCCTTCTCCTCTCCTCCCTCTCCCTTCCCCCTCTGCTCCTCCTCTCCTTCTCTCTCTCCACCTCCTCCCCTCTCCCTCCTCTCCCCTCCCCCCCCCCCCCCTCCCCTCTTCCCTCCCCCCTCTTCTCCCCCTTCCTCTCCTCTCCTCTCCTCTCCTCTCCTTCTCCCTCCTCCCCTCTCTCCCTCTCCTCTCCCCCTCCCCTCTCCTCTCCCTCTCCTCCTCCTCTCCTTCCTCTCCCCTCCTCTCCTCTCCTCTCTCCCTCCTCCCTCCCCTCTCCTCTCTCTCCTCTCCTCTCCTCCTCCCCTCTCCTCTCCTCCTCCTCGTCCTCTCCTCTCTCTCCTCCCCTCCCTATTCCTCCCCCCTCCACTCCTCCCCTCTCCCTCCCCTCTCCTCTCCTCCCCTCCCCTCCTCCTCCCCTCCCCACTCCTCTCCTCTCCTCTCCTCCTCCCCTCCCCCTCCCTCCCCCCCCCTCCTCTCCCCCCTCCCCCTCTCCCCCCTCTCCTCCCTCTCCCCCCCCATCCCTCCTCTCCTCCTCCTCCTCCTCCCCTCTCTCCTCCCTCCCCCTCCCCTTCCCTCTCCTCCCCATTCCTCTCCCTCTCTCCTCTCCTCCCTCTCCTCTCCCTCTCCCTCCTCTCTCCCCTCTCCTCCCTCTCCTCTCTCCCCTCTTCTCCTCCTCCTCTCCCCCAAGGTCTCTCCCTCTCCTCCCCTCAACAAGACTCTCTTCCCTCCCCTCCTCCCTCTCCCTCCTCTCCCTCCCTCTCCTCTCCCCCCCACCCTATCCTCCTCTCTCCTCTTCGTCCCTCTCCTGCCCTCCGATCTCCTCCCCCCTCTCTCCCTTCTCCTCCTCCTCCTCCCTCCCCCCCTCCCCTCCTCCTCCTCTCCTCCCCCCTCTCCTCCCTCTCCTCCCTCCCCCCTCTCCTCTCCCTCTCCTCTCCTCTCCCCTCCTCTCCTCTCTCTCCCCTCCCTCCCTTCCTCTCCTCCCCTCCCCTATCCTGCCTTGCCTCCCTCTGTCCTCTCTCCCCGCTCTCTCCCGCTCCTCCTCTCCACTCGCTTCTCCTGTTCCTCCTCTCCGCCCCCCCCCTCCCTCCTCCGCATACCGCTCCTCCCTGTCTCCCTCTCCTCTCCTCTCTCTCTTTGTCTCCCAGCTCCTCTCCTCCTGTCCCTCTTTCTCCTCCTCTCAAAGTGTCTTCCTCTCCCCTCCCCCCCTCTTCCTCCTCTCCGCTCTCCTCCCCGCTCCTCTCCCGCCTCCCCTCTCCCTCTCTCGCCTCCTTTCTCCCTCTCCTCCCTCTCCTCTCCTCCCCTCTCCCGTTAAGCCTCCCCTCTCTCTCTCCTCCTCTCTTCCCTCTGCCTTTTGCCTCCCCACTCTCCTCCTCCCCCCCTCTCCCTCTCCCCCCCTCAGGCTCCCCTCTCTCCTTTCCTCGCCTCTCGCCGTCCTGCCCCGATTTCTAAATTGTCCTCTCCCTGGCTCCTCTCCTAAACTCTCCTCCTCCTCTCTCTTACCTCTCCCTATGAGAGCCTCCTCCCCGCCTAGTCAGTTTCCTCTCCTGCCCCTCTCCCCAAGTTTAATTGAGGACCTCCGCCCTTTAAGGTCTCCCCTTCCCACTACTAGACTCTAACTCTCCTTTCTCTCTCTCCCCTCGTCCCCTCCTCACCTCCCCTCCCCCTCCCCTCTTCCTTCCCTCTCCTCTCCAGACCCTCTCCCTCTCCATTCTCTCCTCTCCTCTCCTCTCATTCTCCTCTCCCCTCCTCCCCATCCTCTCCTCATCCTCTCCCCCTGGTCTCCGCTCCTCTCCCTCCTCTCCTAGCAGTCCCCCTCTCTCCTCTCCCCTCCTCTCCCCCTCCTCATAGAGATTCTTTCCTCTCCTCCCCGCTCCTCTCCTCTCAGCCCCTCTCCATTCCGACCTCTCATGTCCCATCTCCCCTAGTCCCTCTCCTCGCATCTCTCCCTCCCTCCCCTCTCCTCTCCTCTCCCTCTTCCTCTCCAGAATTCCCCCTCTCCGCCTCTCCGGTCGAGTCCCTCTCCCGTTCAATTCTCCCTTCCCTGTCATGTGCGCCCTCTCCTCCCCATCTCATCCCCCTTACCTCCTCCTCTCCACTCCCCTCTCGCTCCCCTCTCCACAATTAACACTTCCTCTCCCCCCAGCCTCGTGGTTCCCCCTCCCCAGGTCTCTCCTCTCTCATACTCTTCCCCACTCCCCCCTCTGTCACCCCCTCCCCTGTCTCCCCCGACATATCTCTCCCCTCTCCTCGCCCTTCCCCTCTCCCACGCCGAACTCTCTCCCCTCCCCCCACCCTCTCCCTCCCCGCCTCTCCTCTCCTTCTCATCCTCTCCCCTTTTTCCTGCCTCTCACCTAACCCAACTCCACCTCTCACCTGGGCACTCCTCCCCTCTCCACCCCCCCTCCCCATCATCCTCACATCCACCTTGTCGGCCCTCCTCCCCTTCCCCACTGTCGCCTCCCCTCTAACCATTCCCTCCACATCTCCCTCACCCTCCCACTCCCTCTCCGGACCCCAACATCCACCTCAGTCGGGCGATTTCACCTCTCCTGCTGTGTGGTGATCTCAATTCTCCAACAGAGTCGAGGGGTCACCTCGTGACCCCCTTACCCCCTTCCTCCTGCCCCCTCCGCTCCTCTTGGGTGCTCCCCCGGTCCACCTCGCTCTCAAGTGATCGCCTCCCCCCCGCTCTTCCCCCTCCCCCTACTCCCTATCACTACATCCCTATGATCCTCTCCCTCTCCCACTCCGTCTCTCCCTCCCCCTTTTTACCGTGTTTCCTCCAATCTTCCCTCCTACCCCTCTCGCCCCCACCCCCCACCCCCCACCACCATGAGGCTCTCACGCCTCTCTCCCACCTCCCACTGGTGAACACCCTCTCTCTCAATAACTTTTAACCCTGGCTTTTCCACCTCCGGTCCCTCTTTCCCTATCACCCCGACCCTATCTCTCTAACCCTCACCACCCACTCACAACCCATTCTGCCGCCAAAACACATTCTCTACCTCTCCCCTCTCTCTCACCCCCTCACTCCTCTGGACCTCTCCAACACCAGCACACACCTCTTCCTCAAACCCTCCCATCCCCTCTCATCCTCTCCTTATTCTATTCCCCCCCTCCTCGCTCCGTCCTCTTGGACTCTCTGCCACTCTAGAGGATGTATTCTATATATCGTCCCCCCCCCTCTGCGGATTCTCACTCAGCTAGCTCCCCCCTCTCTCTCCCCCTTTCCCCCTCCTATAAACCCTCCTGAACCCTCTCCCTCCCCCTTACAAAGAGGTATTATCACTACCCCTAGATTTGTCTAGTCCCCTTTGACTTTCCTCAGCCTCACAGATAGAGAGATAAGACTCTGCCCCTCCCTCCAGAGATTCTCCCGCTAACCCCTCCCTCCTCCCGTAAGTCCAGTCCTATCCCCCTCCCCTCCTCTCTTCTCCAAATGCAGTCCCCATCCCCATCTCCTCCCCCTCAAAGATCGTGCCCCCTATTGGAGTTCTCCGCCCTCTCCGCTTATCCCCCCTAACCTTTTCAGGCCCTTCTCCTTCCGGGTCAGTGGTGCTTCTGTTACTGTCGTCTCCCCATCCTGTATCCCTCCGGCCCTGGATGTGCTGGAGCGGCCCTCCCTCACCCCTCCCCTCGTCCATCCTCGGCCCACAGGCCTCGCCGGAATGGTGCTCTCCCCTGTCAACCCCCTCTCCAGATCCCCCTCTCTCCCCGTGTGCTTGTTTCCCCAGCGCTCCCCCTCTCCCTCTCCCCTCTCCTCTCCCCCCTCCCCTAAACGTGCCGCTTCCCTCTCCCTAATTCCAGCTCGGCCACCGAGGCTGGGCCTCTCTCCCTCTCCCCCCTCTCCCTCCCCTCTCTCCCTCCTCTCCGCCTCTCCCCTCCCTCTCTGAGCCGCGCCAAGCCCCTCCTGGCCCTCTCCCCCTCAGGATACCCGCTCCAGGCCCGCCTCTACCCTCGCTTCCGTTCTCCCCTGCAGCCCACTAGAAAAGCCTTCCTCTCCTGCTCCCTATCCCCTCTCCCCTCCTCCAGTCTCCTCCCCCCCCCCCCCCTTCCTCCCCTCATCCTCTTCTTCAACTCCGAAAACAAAAAACTCTTCTCGCTACCTATCTCGCCTCATCTCTCTCTCCTCCCCCTCTCCCTCTCAGCCCGCTCCTCCCTCTCCCTCCTCTCTCTCCCCTCGCCCCTGGGGACTCCACTCTTCTGCCCTCTCCAATCCTTCCCTCTACGAGGATTCCTCTGGGATCCTCCTGATATCAACCTCTCCCCTCTAATCCTCTCCGCAGATCTCCTCTCTCTCACCGTCCCTCCCCCTCGGACCCCTCTCCTCCCTCCTCTCTCTCCCCCACCTCCTCCCTCTGATCCTCTCCTCTCTCCCCTGCCTCCCCATCCCTCCCTCTCCTGCTCCCCCTCTCTCCCATCTCCTCTCTCTCCCCTCTCTTACCCACACTCCCGTCTCTCCTCTCCCTCTCTCTCTCCCTCCCCCCGCCTCCCCTCCTCTCTCCCATCTCTCTCTCTCCTACGTTCCGAGGTTTCTTCTGCTCTCTCTCCACCCTTCTCGCATCCCGACACCCTCCTCCAACTCCTCCCTCCTCCTCTCCCTCCCCTCCCCTCCCCTCCTCGCCCCCCCCCCCCGCCCCCGCCCTCCTCTCCCTCTCCCCTCCTCCTCTCCCCCTCTCCTTCTCCTCTCCCCTCCCCCCCCTCTTCCTCCCCCTCTCACCCCCTCCCCTCCCTCCCCTCCCTCCCTCCTCTCCCTCCGTCCCTCTTCTCCCCCCTCCTCCTCTCCTCCCTCCCTCCCCCCCTCCGCCCCTTTCCTTTATGCCACTCCCCCTCTTCCCACCCCCCCCCTTCCCCCCCCCCTCTGTATCCCCCCTCCACCCCGTCCCCCCCTCTGCCTCCCTCCCCCCCTCCCCCCCTCCTCTCCCTCCTCCTCCTATCCCCTCTTCCCTCTCCCCTTCTCTCCCCTCTCCCCCCCCCCCTCTCCTCCCCCCCCTCTCCCCTCTCCTCTCCTCTCTCCTCCTCCCTCTCTTCTCCCTCCTCTCGCCCTCTCCCCTCTCTCCTCCTCTCCTTCCCCCTCTCCCCCCTTCCCTCTCTCCTCTCCTTCCTCTTTCCCTCCTCCTCTCTCCTCTCCTCCCCGCTCCCCCCCCACTCCCCGCTCTCCCTCTCCTCCCCCTTCCTCCTCCTCCCTCTCTCCCCCTCCTTCCTCCCTCCCCCCTCCCTCTCTCCTCCCTCTCTCTCCTCTCCTCTCCTCCTCTCCTCCCTCTCCCTCCAACCTCCGCTCCCCTCTCTCCCCCCCCCCTCCCTACACCTCTCTCTCCCCCCCCCCCTCCCTCCCTCCCCCCCCCCCCCCCCCCCCCCTCCCCCTCTCTCCTCTCCCCCCCCTCCCCCTCTCCTCCCTCTCTCCCTCCCCCTCCCTCCCTCCCCGCCCTCCTCCCCCCTCTCCTCTCTCCCGCCTCTCCTCCTCCCTCGGTGCCCTCCCCCCCACCTCCTCGCTCCCTTCCTTCCCCCCTCTCCGCCCCCCCCCTCTCTCCCTCCTCCTCCCCCTCCTCCCCCTCTCTTCCTCTTCCTCCCTCCTCTCTCCTCCCCCCCCCCCCCCCCCTCCTCTCTCCCCCCTCTCCTCTCCCCCCCTTCCTCTCTCCTCTCGCCGTCTCCTCTTCTCCTCTCCCCTCCCTCCCCTCCCTCCCTCACCCCCCCTCTCCTCCTCCCTCTCTGGCTCCCTCTCCTCTCCCTCCTCCCTCCTCCCCTCTCCCCTTTTCCGCTCTTCTCCTCTCCCTCCCTCCTTCCTCTCCGCCTCCTCCCTCTCCTGCTCCTCCCCGCGTCTCTCTCGATCCTCTTTTCTCCCTCCTCGCGCTCTCCCTCTGCTCCCCTCCCTCTCCTCTCCTCCTCCTCCCCTCGCCTCCTCTTTCCCCTTCCCCCTCTTCCTCCCTCTCCTCCCCTCCCTCCCTCTCCACTCCCCCTTCCCCTCTCTCCTCCTTCTCCCCCCCCTCTCCTCTCCCCTCTCCTCTCTCTCCTCTCCCTCTCCCCCTCTCTCTCTCTCTCCCCTCTCCCTTCCCTCCTCTCCTCTTCTCCCTCTCCTCTCCTCTCTCCTCTCCCTCTCCCTCTCCCTCCTCTCCTCTCTCTCTTCCTCCCCTCTCTCTCCCTCTCCCTCCTCTCCCTCTCCTCTCCCCCTCTCTCTTCCTCTCTCCCCCTCCCTCCTCTCCCCTCCTCTTCCTCTCCCGCTTCCCCCTCTCTTTCCCCTTCCTCCCCCTTCCTCCCCCTTCCTCCCTCCTCTTCTCTCCTCCTTTTCCCCTCCCTCCTCTCCCTCTCCTCTCCCTTCCCTTCCTCCATCCTCCCTCTCCCTCTCCTCCTCTCTCCCTCCTCTCTTCCCCTCCCCCTCCCTCTCTCCTCTCTCCCCTCCTCTCTCTCCCTCTCTCCTCCCCCCTCTTTCCCCCTCGCCTCTCTCTCTTTTCTCCCCTCTCACCCTCTCCTCTCTCCTCTCTCCCCTCCCTCTCTCTCTCCTCCTCCCCCTCTCTCTCTTCTCTTCCCCCTCTCCCTCTTCTCCCTCTCTCCCCTTCCCCCCTTTCCCCCCTCTCCCTCTCCTTCTCTCTCTCACCTCCTCCCTTCTCCCTTTTCTCTCCTCCTCTTCTCCCCTCTCCTCCCTCCCCCTCCTTCCTCCTCCTCTCCTTTCCTCTCCCTCCTCTCTCCCCCTAGTTTCTCCCACTCCTCCTCCCTCTCTTCTTCCCCTCTCCTCCTTCTCCCTCCTCTCTCCCCCCTCTCCCTCCTGTCCTCCTCCTCCTCAACCCTCCTCTCCTCCCCTTTCTCTTCCCCTTCTCTCCCTCTTTCCTGCCTCCCCCTCCTCTCCCGTCCTCCATTCCCTCCCCCTCCCTCTTCTCTTTTCTCCCTCCTCCTCCTCCTCTCTACTCCCTCTCCTCCCCTCCTCCTCTTCCTCGCCACCCCCTCTCTCCTTTCTCCTCCCTCTTTCTCTTTTCTCCTCTTCTCCCCTTCCTCTCCCCTCATCCTCTCCCTCCTCCCCTTCTCCCCCCTTCTCCCCTCTCTCCTAGACTTTCTCAGAGACTCCCCTCCCCGGATCCGTCCCCCACCCAGTATAGACGGACTCCCACGCCCTTCCTCCTGCCTCCTTTCATTTAGACTTGGCCCTCCCTCTCCCCTCTCCTCTCCCTTCCCTCGTCAAAGGCTTCGCTCCCCCCTCTCCTTCCCCCTCCTCCTTGACTCCTCTCTCCTTTCCCTCCCCCCTCCTCTCTCTCTCCTCTCCTCGTCCTCCTCCCAACTCTCCGGCCCTCCTCTCCTTTTTCCCCAACGCTCCTCGCTCTCTCTCCCTCACCTGTATTTTCGCTTCCTTCTCTCCCCCCTCCCCTCTCCTCTCCCCTCTCTTTCCTCCTCCACGTCTCTCCTTCCCTCCCCGCTTTCGCCCCCCTCCTTCCTTCTCTTGAGCCCTCTCCTCTCGGTCCCGCCTGTCCCCTCTCTCTCTCCTGAAGTCTCCCTCCTGGAGTCCCCCGCCTGTCCTTGCAGAGTAACATTGCTGTCCTCTTTCCCCGCCTGTTTCCCCCTCCCCCCCTCCTCCTCTCTCCCTCCCTCGCCTGGACCCCACTCCTCGTGAGCGCTCACCCCCACTCCCCTCTCTCCTGAGCCCTACAGTAGCCTACTCCCTTACCCATCACTCCCTCTCCTCCTTCCCCCCTGTTCGTCCCTGCTTCCTTCCCTCCCCCTCCTTCCCCCCCTCTCCCCTCCCTTCCTCGACCCCTCCTCTTCCTCCTCCTGCCCTGGCTCCTTCCGTCGCTCTCCTCCTCCTTCTCGATGTTCTCTCCTCTCCGCCTATGCTCGTTTCTCTCCTTGCACCACTCTCCGCTTCTCTCCCTGGCTTTCCTCGTTGTCTCTCTCCTGTTGGCCCTTCCCCCCTGCTCCTCCTTTCCTCCTCTGTACCTCCTCCCCTCCTCTCCTCCCTCTTCGCTCTCTTCCTTCTCCCTCTCTCCCCCCCTCCCCAGTCTCTTTTCTCCTACTCCTCGTAGTTCTCCTCCCCCCTCCCCGCTCTCTCTCTTCCTGGTACCCCTGCCCTCCCACCCCTCTCCTGCTCTCCCACTTTCCCTCCCCTCTCCCCCTCCTATCTCCCCTCCCGCCTTCCCTGGTCCTGGATTCTGCTCCTCCCTGGAGGGTTCCTCTCCTCCTCCTCTCCTCTCCCTCGCCTGGGACCTCATCGCTGTCCCTTTTGCTCCTTTTGCTCTCCCTTACTTCCTCCTGTAGTCTGCCCCCCCTCTCGCTGGTAAGGATTCCTTCTCCTGTTCCCTCCTCCTCAGGGAGGCTCTTCTCCCTCCTCCCCTCTCCTCTTGCCTCCTCCTCCATTCCCCTTCTTCTCTCCTTCAGCTTCTCCTCTCTCATCTCCCCTCCTCCCTCCCCCTCCCAATTCCCCCTCTTCTTCCTCTCCCCGGCTCCCCCTTATTCCTCTTCTCCTCCCTCTCCTCCTCTTTCTTCCTCGTCCCTCGTTCTCCCTGCCGCTTTCCTTCCGCTCTTTCTGCCATACCGCTCCTCTTGTCGCCTCTTCCACTCTCTCCGATGTCGATCCCTCCGTCTCCTGCCTCTTTCCTCAGCCTCCTCACTACCCCTCCCTCTTCTCTCCTTTGTCCTCCTCTCCATCTCTCCTCTCCTTCCC